>NW_027486177.1:0-25648 GCF_050908995.1 Andrena cerasifolii
TCTTTCCACTTCATGTTCTCCTGATATATTGGCCAAAATCTGGCGAAAATTTTCAGAATGCACAACATTGGGCTTTGTAACAGGAGAACATGCCGTCGAAAGAGATGGCACAAAGTAACGTCTCCGGAGAGCAAATCAAAGAGCGAGAAGTGGCGCAGGTGTTTCGAGACAGTGACTGTTTAGCGAAGAGACGCAGAATTTTCGAACGCCTCTTGAAAGGCCTGCGCCTCTTATTTGCAACTTTAAGGCGATGCCTTTGAAGCTGAAATTTAGTATACCTCTTTCCACTTCATGTTCTCCTGATATATTGGCCAAAATCTAGCGAAAATTTTCAGAATGCACAAAATTGGGCTTTGTAACAGGAGAACATGCCGTCCAAAGGGATGGCACAAAGTAACGTCTCCGGAGAGCAAATCAAAGAACGAGATGTGGCGCAGATGTTTCGAGACAGTGACTGATTAACGAAGAGACGCAGAATTTTCGAAAGCCTCTTGAAAGGCCTGCGCTTCTTATTTGCAACTTTAAGGCGATTCCTTTGAAGCTGAAATTTAGTATACCTCTTTCCACTTCATGTTCTCCTGATATATTGGCCAAAATCTGGCGAAAATTTTCAGAATCTACAAAATTGGGATTTATAACAGGAGAACATGCCTTCGAAAGAGATGGCACAAAGTAACGTCTCCGGAGAGCAAATGAAAGAGCGAGAAGTGGCGCACGTGTTTCGAGACAGTGACTGTTTCACGAAGAGACGCAGAATTTTCGAACGCCTCTTGAAAGGCCTGCCCCTCTTATTTGCAACTTTAAGGCGATGCCTTTGAAGCTGAAATTTAGTATACCTCTTTCCACTTCATTTTCTCCTGATATATTGGCCAAAATCTGGCGCAAATTTCGAGAATACACAAAATTGGGCTATGTAACAGGCGAACATGCCGTCGAAAGAGATGGCACAATGTAACGTCTCCGGAGAGCAAATCAAAGTGCAAGCAGTGGCGCAGATGTTTCGTGACAGTGACTGTTTAACGAAGACACGCAGAATTTTCGAACGCCTCTTGAAAGGCCTGCGCCTCTTATTTGCAACTTTAACGCGATGCCTTTGAAGCTGAAATTTGGTATACCTCTTACCACTTCATGTTCTCCTGATATATTGGCCAAAATCTGGCGAAAATTTTCAGAATGCACAAAATTGTGCTTTGTAACAGGTGAGCATGCCGTCGAAAGAGATGGCACAATGTAACGTCTCCGGAGAGCAAATCAAAGTGCAAGCAGTGGCGCAGATGTTTCGTGACAGTGACTGTTTAACGAAGACACGCAGAATTTTCGAACGCCTCTTGAAAGGCCTGCGCCTCTTATTTGCAACTTTAAGGCGATGCCTTTGAAGCTGAAATTTAGTATACATATTTCGACTTCATGTTCTCCTGATATATTGGCCAAAATCTGGCGAACAATTTTCAGAATGCACAAAATTGGGATTTATAACAGGAGAACATGCTGTCGAAAGAGATGGCACAAAGTAACGTCTCCGGAGAGCAAATCAAAGAGCGAGAAATGGCGCAGGTGTTTCGAGACAGTAACTGTTTAACGAAGCCACGCAGAATTTTCGAACGCCTCTTGAAAGGCTTGCGCCTCTTATTTGCAACTTTAAGGCGATGTCTTTGAAGCTGAAATTTAGTATACATATTTCGTCTTCATGTTCTCCTGATATATTCGCCAAAATCTGGCGAAAATTTTCAGAATGCACAAAATTGGGCTTTGTAACAGGAGAACATGCCGTCGAAAGAGATGGCACAAAGTAACGTCTCCGGAGAGCAAATCAAAGAGCGAGAAGTGGCGCAGATGTTTCGAGACAGTGACTGTTTCACGCAGAGACGCAGAATTTTTGAACGCCTCTTGAAAGGCCTGCGCCACTTATTTGCAACTTTAAGGCGATGCCTTTGAAGCTGAAATTTAGTATACCTCTTTCCACTTCATTTTCTCCTGATATATTGGCGAAAATCTGGCGAAAATTTTCAGAATGCACAAAATTGGGCTTTGTAACAGGAGAACATGCCGTCGAAAGAGATGGCACAAAGTAACGTCTCCGGAGGGCAAATCCATGAGCGAGAAGTGGCGCAGATGTTTCGAGCCAGTGACTGTTTAACGAAGAGTCGCACAATTTTCGAACGCCTCTTGAAAGGCCTGCGCCTCTTATTTGCAACTTTAAGGCGATTCCTTTGAAGCTGAAATTTAGTATACCTCTTTCCACTTCATGATCTCCTGATATATTGACCAAAATCTGGCGAAAATTTTCAGAATCTACAAAATTGGGCTTTGTAACAGGAGAACATGCCGTCGAAAGAGATGGCACAAAGTAACGTCTCCGGAGGGCAAATCCATGAGCGAGAAGTGGCGCAGATGTTTCGAGCCAGTGACTGTTTAACGAAGAGTCGCACAATTTTCGAACGCCTCTTGAAAGGCCTGCGCCACTGATTTGATACTTTTAAGCGATTCCTTTGAAGCTGAAATTTAGTATACCTCTTTCCACTTCATGTTCTCCTGATATATTGGCGAAAATCTGGCGAAAATTTTCAGAACGCACAAAATTGCGCTTTGTAACAGGAGAACATACCGTCGAAAGGGATGACACAAAGTAACGTCTCCGGAGAGCAAATCAAAGAGCGAGAAGTGGCGCAGATGTTTTGAGACAGTGACTGTTTAACGAAGAGACGCAGAATTTTCGAACACCTCTTGAAAGGCCTGCGCCTCTTATTGGCAACTTTAAGGTGATGCATTTGAAGCGGAAATTTAGTATACCTCTTTCCACATCATGTTCTCATGATATATTGGCCAAAATCTGGCGAAAATTGTCAGAACGCACAAAATTGCGCTTTGTAACAGGAGAACATGCGGTCGAAAGGGATGGCACAAAGTAACATCTCCGGAGACCAAATCGAAGAGCGAGGAGTGGCGCAGATGTTTCGAGACAGTGACTGTTTAACGAAGAGACGCAGAATTTTCGAACGCCTCTTGAAAGGCCTCCGCCTCTTATTTCCAACTTTAAGGCGATGCCTTTGAAGCTGAAATTTAGTATACCTCTTTCCACTTCATGTTCTCATGATATATTGGCCAATATCTGGCGAAAATTTTCAGAATGCACAAAATTGCGCTTTGTAACAGGAGAACATGCCGTCGAAAGGGATGGCACAAAGTAACGTGTCCGGAGAGCAAATCAAAGAGCGAGATGTGGCGCAGATGTTTCGAGACAGTGAGTGTTTAACGAAGAGACGCAGAATTTTCGAACACCTCTTGAAAGGCCTGCGCCTCTTATTGGCAACTTTAAGGCGATGCATTTGAACCTGAAATTTAGTATACCTCTTTCCACTTCATGTTCTCATGATACATTGGCCAAAATCTGGCGAAAATTTTCAGAACGCACAAAATTGCGCTTTGTAACAGGAGAACATGCGGTCGAAAGGGATGGCACAAAGTAACATCTCCGCAGACCAAATCGAAGAGCGAGGAGTGGCGCAGATGTTTCGAGACAGTGACTGTTTAACGAAGAGACGCAGAATTTTCGAACACCTCTTGAAAGGCCTGCGCCTCTTATTGGCAACTTTAAGGTGATGCATTTGAAGCGGAAATTTAGTATACCTCTTTCCACATCATGTTCTCATGATATATTGGCCAAAATCTGGCGAAAATTGTCAGAACGCACAAAATTGCGCTTTGTAACAGGAGAACATGCGGTCGAAAGGGATGGCACAAAGTAACATCTCCGGAGACCAAATCGAAGAGCGAGGAGTGGCGCAGATGTTTCGAGACAGTGACTGTTTAACGAAGAGACGCAGAATTTTCGAACGCCTCTTGAAAGGCCTCCGCCTCTTATTTCCAACTTTAAGGCGATGCCTTTGAAGCTGAAATTTAGTATACCTCTTTCCACTTCATGTTCTCATGATATATTGGCCAATATCTGGCGAAAATTTTCAGAATGCACAAAATTGCGCTTTGTAACAGGAGAACATGCCGTCGAAAGGGATGGCACAAAGTAACGTCTCCGGAGAGCAAATCAAAGAGCGAGATGTGGCGCAGATGTTTCGAGACAGTGAGTGTTTAACGAAGAGACGCAGAATTTTCGAACACCTCTTGAAAGGCCTGCGCCTCTTATTGGCAACTTTAAGGCGATGCATTTGAACCTGAAATTTAGTATACCTCTTTCCACTTCATGTTCTCATGATACATTGGCCAAAATCTGGCGAAAATTTTCAGAACGCACAAAATTGCGCTTTGTAACAGGAGAACATGCGGTCGAAAGGGATGGCACAAAGTAACATCTCCGGAGACCAAATCGAAGAGCGAGGAGTGGCGCAGATGTTTCGAGACAGTGACTGTTTAACGAAGAGACGCAGAATTTTCGAACACCTCTTAAAAGGCCTGCGCCTCTTATTGGCAACTTTAAGGTGATGCATTTGAAGCGGAAATTTAGTATACCTCTTTCCACATCATGTTCTCATGATATATTGGCCAAAATCTGGCGAAAATTTTCAGAATGCACAAAATTGCGCTTTGTAACAGGAGAACATGCCGTCGAAAGGGATGGCACAAAGTAACGTCTCCGGAGAGCAAATCAAAGAGCGAGATGTGGCGCAGATGTTTCGAGACAGTGAGTGTTTAACGAAGAGACGCAGAATTTTCGAACACCTCTTGAAAGGCCTGCGCCTCTTATTGGCAACTTTAAGGCGATGCATTTGAACCTGAAATTTAGTATACCTCTTTCCACTTCATGTTCTCATGATATATTGGCCAAAATCTGGCGAATATTTTCAGAATGCACAAAATTGCGCTTTGTAACAGGAGATCATGCCGTTGAAAGAGATGGCACAAGTAACGTCTCCGGAGAGCAAATCGACGAGCGAGGAGTGGCGCAGATGTTTCGAGACAGTGACTGTTTAACGAAGAGACGCAGAATTTTCGAACACCTCTTGAAAGGCCTGCGCCTCTTATTGGCAACTTTAAGGTGATGCATTTGAAGCGGAAATTTAGTATACCTCTTTCCACATCATGTTCCCATGATATATTGGCCAAAATCTGGCGAAAATTTTCAGAACGCACAAAATTGCGCTTTGTAACAGGAGAACATGCGGTCGAAAGGGATGGCACAAAGTAACGTCTCCGGAGAGCAAATCAGTGAGCGAGAAGTGGGGCAGAAGTTTCGAGACAGAGACTGTTTAACGAAGAAGCGCAGAATTTTCGAACGCCTCTTGAAAGGAATACGCCTCATATTAGCAACTTTAAAGCGATGCATTTGAAGCTGAAATTTAGTATACCTCTTTCCACTTCATGTTCTCATGATATATTGGCCAAAATCTGGCGAAAATTTTCAGAACCCACATAATTGCGCTTTGTAACAGGAGAACATGCCGTCGAAAGGGATTGCACAAAGTAACGTCTCCGGAGAGCAAATCAACGAGCGAGAAGTGGCGCAGATGTTTTGAGACAGTGACTGTTTAACGAAGAGACGCAGAATTTTCGAACACCTCTTGAAAGGCCTGCGCCTCTTATTGGCAACTTTAAGGTGATGCATTTGTAGCGGAAATTTAGTATACCTCTTTCCACTTCATGTTATCATGATATATTGGCCAAAATCTGGCGAAAATTTTCAGAACGCACATAATTGCGCTTTGTAACAGGAGAACATGCGGTCGAAAGGGATGGCACAAAGTAACGTCTCCGGAGAGCAAATCGAAGAGCGAGGAGTGGCGCAGATGTTTCGAGACAGTGACTGTTTAACGAAGCGACGCAGAATTTTCGAACGCCTCTTGAAAGGACTCCGCCTCTTATTTCCAACTTTAAGGCGATGCCTTTGAAGCTGAAATTTAGTATATCTCTTTCCACTTCATGTTCTCATGATACATTGGCCAAAATCTGGCGAAAATTTTCAGAACGCACAAAATTGCGCTTTGTAACAGGAGAACATGCGGTCGAAAGGGATGGCACAATGTAACGTCTCCGGAGAGCAAGTCAGTGAGCGAGAAGTGGGGCAGAAGTTTCGAGACAGTGACTGTTTAACGAAGAGACGCAGAATTTTCGAACGCCTCTTGAAAGGCCTCCGCCTCTTATTGGCAACTTTAAGGCGATGCATTTGAACCTGAAATTTAGTATACCTCATTCCACTTCATGTTCTCCTGATATATTGGCCAAAACCTGCGAATATTTTCAGAATGCACAAAATTGCGCTTTGTAACAGGAGAGCATGCCGTTGAAAGAGATGGCACAAAGTAACGTCTCCGGAGAGCAAATCAAAGAGCGAGGAGTGGCGCATATGTTTCGAGACAGTGACTGTTAAACGAAGAGACGCAGAATTTTCGAACGCCTCTTGAAAGGCCCCCGCCTCTTATTGGCAACTTTAAGGCGATGCATTTGAACCTGAAATTTAGTATACCTCTTTCCACTTCATGTTCTCATGATATATTGGCCAAAATCTGGCGAAAATTGTCAGAATGCACAACATTGGGCTTTGTAAGAGGAGAACATGCCGTCGAAAGAGATGGCACAAAGTAACGTCTCGGGAGAGCAAATCAAAGAGCGAGAAGTAGCGCAGATGTTTCGAGACAGTGACTGTCTAACGAAGAGACGCAAATTTTCGAACACCTCTTGAAAGGCCTGCGCCTCTTATTGGCAACTTTAAGGTGATGCATTTGAAGCGGAAATTTATAATACCTCTTTCCACTTCATGTTTTCATGATATATTGGCCAAAATCTGGCGAAAATTTTCAGAACGCACATAATTGCGCTTTGTAACAGGAGAACATGCGGTCGAAAGGGATGGCACAAAGTAACGTCTCCGGAGAGCAAATCGAAGAGCGAGGAGTGGCGCAGATGTTTCGAGACAGTGACTGTTTAACGAAGCGACGCAGAATTTTCGAACGCCTCTTGAAAGGACTCCGCCTCTTATTTCCAACTTTAAGGCGATGCCTTTGAAGCTGAAATTTAGTATATCTCTTTCCACTTCATGTTCTCATGATATATTGGCCAATATCTGGCGAAAATTTTCAGAATGCACAAAATTGCGCTTTGTAACAGGAGAACATGCCGTCGAAAGGGATGGCACAAAGTAACGTCTCCGGAGAGCAAATCAAAGAGCGAGAAGTGGGGCAGAAGTTTCGAGACAGAGACTGTTTAACGAAGAGACGCAGAATTTTCGAACGCCTCTTGAAAGGAATGCGCCTCATATTAGCAACTTTAAAGCGATGCATTTGAAGCTGAAATTTAGTATACCTCTTTCCACTTCATGTTCTCATGATATATTGGCCAAAATCTGGCGAAAATTTTCAGAACGCACAAAATTGCGCTTTGTAACAGGAGAACATACCGTCGAAAGGGATGACACAAAGTAACGTCTCCGGAGAGCAAATCAAAGAGCGAGAAGTGGCGCAGATGTTTTGAGACAGTGACTGTTTAACGAAGAGACGCAGAATTTTCGAACACCTCTTGAAAGGCCTGCGCCTCTTATTGGCAACTTTAAGGTGATGCATTTGAAGCGGAAATTTAGTATACCTCTTTCCACATCATGTTCTCATGATATATTGGCCAAAATCTGGCGAAAATTGTCAGAACGCACAAAATTGCGCTTTGTAACAGGAGAACATGCGGTCGAAAGGGATGGCACAAAGTAACATCTCCGGAGACCAAATCGAAGAGCGAGGAGTGGCGCAGATGTTTCGAGACAGTGACTGTTTAACGAAGAGACGCAGAATTTTCGAACGCCTCTTGAAAGGCCTCCGCCTCTTATTTCCAACTTTAAGGCGGTGCCTTTGAAGCTGAAATTTAGTATACCTCTTTCCACTTCATGTTCTCATGATATATTGGCCAATATCTGGCGAAAATTTTCAGAATGCACAAAATTGCGCTTTGTAACAGGAGAACATGCGGTCGAAAGGGATGGCACAATGTAACGTCTCCGGAGAGCAAGTCAGTGAGCGAGAAGTGGGGCAGAAGTTTCGAGACAGTGACTGTTTAACGAAGAGACGCAGAATTTTCGAACGCCTCTTGAAAGGCCTCCGCCTCTTATTGGCAACTTTAAGGCGATGCATTTGAACCTGAAATTTAGTATACCTCATTCCACTTCATGTTCTCCTGATATATTGGCCAAAACCTGCGAATATTTTCAGAATGCACAAAATTGCGCTTTGTAACAGGAGATCATGCCGTTGAAAGAGATGGCACAAAGTAACGTCTCCGGAGAGCAAATCAAAGAGCGAGGAGTGGCGCATATGTTTCGAGACAGTGACTGTTAAACGAAGAGACGCAGAATTTTCGAACGCCTCTTGAAAGGCCCCCGCCTCTTATTGGCAACTTTAAGGCGATGCATTTGAACCTGAAATTTAGTATACCTCTTTCCACTTCATGTTCTCATGATATATTGGCCAAAATCTGGCGAAAATTGTCAGAATGCACAACATTGGGCTTTGTAAGAGGAGAACATGCCGTCGAAAGAGATGGCACAAAGTAACGTCTCGGGAGAGCAAATCAAAGAGCGAGAAGTAGCGCAGATGTTTCGAGACAGTGACTGTCTAACGAAGAGACGCAAATTTTCGAACACCTCTTGAAAGGCCTGCGCCTCTTATTGGCAACTTTAAGGTGATGCATTTGAAGCGGAAATTTATAATACCTCTTTCCACTTCATGTTCTCATGATATATTGGCCAAAATCTGGCGAAAATTTTCAGAACGCACATAATTGCGCTTTGTAACAGGAGAACATGCGGTCGAAAGGGATGGCACAAAGTAACGTCTCCGGAGAGCAAATCGAAGAGCGAGGAGTGGCGCAGATGTTTCGAGACAGTGACTGTTTAACGAAGCGACGCAGAATTTTCGAACGCCTCTTGAAAGGACTCCGCCTCTTATTTCCAACTTTAAGGCGATGCCTTTGAAGCTGAAATTTAGTATATCTCTTTCCACTTCATGTTCTCATGATATATTGGCCAATATCTGGCGAAAATTTTCAGAATGCACAAAATTGCGCTTTGTAACAGGAGAACATGCCGTCGAAAGGGATGGCACAAAGTAACGTCTCCGGAGAGCAAATCAAAGAGCGAGAAGTGGGGCAGAAGTTTCGAGACAGAGACTGTTTAACGAAGAGACGCAGAATTTTCGAACGCCTCTTGAAAGGAATGCGCCACTGATTTGATACTTTTAAGCGATTCCTTTGAAGCTGAAATTTAGTATACCTCTTTCCACTTCATGTTCTCCTGATATATTGGCGAAAATCTGGCGAAAATTTTCAGAATGCACAAAATTGGGCTTTGTAACAGGAGAACATGCCGTCGAAAGAGATGGCACAAAGTAACGTCTCCGGAGGGCAAATCCATGAGCGAGAAGTGGCGCAGATGTTTCGAGCCAGTGACTGTTTAACGAAGAGTCGCACAATTTTCGAACGCCTCTTGAAAGGCCTGCGCCTCTCAATTACAAGTTTAAGGCGATGCCTTTGAAGCTGAAATTTAGTATACCTCTTTCCACTTCATGTTCTCCTGATTTATTGGCCAAAATCTGGCGAAAATTTTCAGAATGCACAACATTGGGCTTTGTAACAGGAGAACATGCCGTCGAAAGAGATGGCACAAAGTAACGTCTCCGGAGAGCAAATCAAAGAGCGAGAAGTGGCGCAGGTGTTTCGAGACAGTGACTGTTTAGCGAAGAGACGCAGAATTTTCGAACGCCTCTTGAAAGGCCTGCGCCTCTTAATTACAAGTTTAAGGCGATGCCTTGGAAGCTGAAATTTAGTATACCTCTTTCCACTTCATGTTCTCCTGATATATTGGCCAAAATCTAGCGAAAATTTTCAGAATGCACAAAATTGGGCTTTGTAACAGGAGAACATGCCGTCCAAAGGGATGGCACAAAGTAACGTCTCCGGAGAGCAAATCAAAGAACGAGATGTGGCGCAGATGTTTCGAGACAGTGACTGATTAACGAAGAGACGCAGAATTTTCGAAAGCCTCTTGAAAGGCCTGCGCTTCTTATTTGCAACTTTAAGGCGATTCCTTTGAAGCTGAAATTTAGTATACCTCTTTCCACTTCATGTTCTCCTGATATATTGGCCAAAATCTGGCGAAAATTTTCAGAATCTACAAAATTGGGATTTATAACAGGAGAACATGCCTTCGAAAGAGATGGCACAAAGTAACGTCTCCGGAGAGCAAATGAAAGAGCGAGAAGTGGCGCACGTGTTTCGAGACAGTGACTGTTTCACGAAGAGACGCAGAATTTTCGAACGCCTCTTGAAAGGCCTGCCCCTCTTATTTGCAACTTTAAGGCGATGCCTTTGAAGCTGAAATTTAGTATACCTCTTTCCACTTCATTTTCTCCTGATATATTGGCCAAAATCTGGCGCAAATTTCGAGAATACACAAAATTGGGCTATGTAACAGGCGAACATGCCGTCGAAAGAGATGGCACAATGTAACGTCTCCGGAGAGCAAATCAAAGTGCAAGCAGTGGCGCAGATGTTTCGTGACAGTGACTGTTTAACGAAGACACGCAGAATTTTCGAACGCCTCTTGAAAGGCCTGCGCCTCTTATTTGCAACTTTAACGCGATGCCTTTGAAGCTGAAATTTGGTATACCTCTTACCACTTCATGTTCTCCTGATATATTGGCCAAAATCTGGCGAAAATTTTCAGAATGCACAAAATTGTGCTTTGTAACAGGTGAGCATGCCGTCGAAAGAGATGGCACAATGTAACGTCTCCGGAGAGCAAATCAAAGTGCAAGCAGTGGCGCAGATGTTTCGTGACAGTGACTGTTTAACGAAGACACGCAGAATTTTCGAACGCCTCTTGAAAGGCCTGCGCCTCTTATTTGCAACTTTAAGGCGATGCCTTTGAAGCTGAAATTTAGTATACATATTTCGACTTCATGTTCTCCTGATATATTGGCCAAAATCTAGCGAAAATTTTCAGAATGCACAAAATTGGGCTTTGTAACAGGAGAACATGCCGTCCAAAGGGATGGCACAAAGTAACGTCTCCGGAGAGCAAATCGAAGAGCGAGGAGTGGCGCAGATGTTTCGAGACAGTGACTGTTTAACGAAGAGACGCAGAATTTTCGAACACCTCTTAAAAGGCCTGCGCCTCTTATTGGCAACTTTAAGGTGATGCATTTGAAGCGGAAATTTAGTATACCTCTTTCCACATCATGTTCTCATGATATATTGGCCAAAATCTGGCGAAAATTTTCAGAATGCACAAAATTGCGCTTTGTAACAGGAGAACATGCCGTCGAAAGGGATGGCACAAAGTAACGTCTCCGGAGAGCAAATCAAAGAGCGAGATGTGGCGCAGATGTTTCGAGACAGTGAGTGTTTAACGAAGAGACGCAGAATTTTCGAACACCTCTTGAAAGGCCTGCGCCTCTTATTGGCAACTTTAAGGCGATGCATTTGAACCTGAAATTTAGTATACCTCTTTCCACTTCATGTTCTCATGATATATTGGCCAAAATCTGGCGAATATTTTCAGAATGCACAAAATTGCGCTTTGTAACAGGAGATCATGCCGTTGAAAGAGATGGCACAAGTAACGTCTCCGGAGAGCAAATCGACGAGCGAGGAGTGGCGCAGATGTTTCGAGACAGTGACTGTTTAACGAAGAGACGCAGAATTTTCGAACACCTCTTGAAAGGCCTGCGCCTCTTATTGGCAACTTTAAGGTGATGCATTTGAAGCGGAAATTTAGTATACCTCTTTCCACATCATGTTCCCATGATATATTGGCCAAAATCTGGCGAAAATTTTCAGAACGCACAAAATTGCGCTTTGTAACAGGAGAACATGCGGTCGAAAGGGATGGCACAAAGTAACGTCTCCGGAGAGCAAATCAGTGAGCGAGAAGTGGGGCAGAAGTTTCGAGACAGAGACTGTTTAACGAAGAAGCGCAGAATTTTCGAACGCCTCTTGAAAGGAATACGCCTCATATTAGCAACTTTAAAGCGATGCATTTGAAGCTGAAATTTAGTATACCTCTTTCCACTTCATGTTCTCATGATATATTGGCCAAAATCTGGCGAAAATTTTCAGAACCCACATAATTGCGCTTTGTAACAGGAGAACATGCCGTCGAAAGGGATTGCACAAAGTAACGTCTCCGGAGAGCAAATCAACGAGCGAGAAGTGGCGCAGATGTTTTGAGACAGTGACTGTTTAACGAAGAGACGCAGAATTTTCGAACACCTCTTGAAAGGCCTGCGCCTCTTATTGGCAACTTTAAGGTGATGCATTTGTAGCGGAAATTTAGTATACCTCTTTCCACTTCATGTTATCATGATATATTGGCCAAAATCTGGCGAAAATTTTCAGAACGCACAAAATTGCGCTTTGTAACAGGAGAACATGCGGTCGAAAGGGATGGCACAAAGTAACGTCTCCGGAGAGCAAATCGAAGAGCGAGGAGTGGCGCAGATGTTTCGAGACAGTGACTGTTTAACGAAGAGACGCAGATTTTTCGAACGCCTCTTGAAAGGACTCCGCCTCTTATTTCCAACTTAAAGGCGATGCCTTTGAAGCTGAAATTTAGTATACCTCTTTCCACTTCATGTTCTCATGATATATTGGCCAATATCTGGCGAAAATTTTCAGAATGCACAAAATTGCGCTTTGTAACAGGAGAACATGCCGTCGAAAGGGATGGCACAAAGTAACGTCTCCGGAGAGCAAATCAAAGAGCGAGAAGTGGGGCAGAAGTTTCGAGACAGAGACTGTTTAACGAAGAGACGCAGAATTTTCGAACGCCTCTTGAAAGGAATGCGCCTCATATTAGCAACTTTAAAGCGATGCATTTGAAGCTTAAATTTAGTATACCTCTTTCCACTTCATGTTCTCATGATACATTGGCCAAAATCTGGCGAAAATTTTCAGAACGCACAAAATTGCGCTTTGTAACAGGAGAACATGCGGTCGAAAGGGATGGCACAATGTAACGTCTCCGGAGAGCAAGTCAGTGAGCGAGAAGTGGGGCAGAAGTTTCGAGACAGTGACTGTTTAACGAAGAGACGCAGAATTTTCGAACGCCTCTTGAAAGGCCTCCGCCTCTTATTGGCAACTTTAAGGCGATGCATTTGAACCTGAAATTTAGTATACCTCATTCCACTTCATGTTCTCCTGATATATTGGCCAAAACCTGCGAATATTTTCAGAATGCACAAAATTGCGCTTTGTAACAGGAGAGCATGCCGTTGAAAGAGATGGCACAAAGTAACGTCTCCGGAGAGCAAATCAAAGAGCGAGGAGTGGCGCATATGTTTCGAGACAGTGACTGTTAAACGAAGAGACGCAGAATTTTCGAACGCCTCTTGAAAGGCCCCCGCCTCTTATTGGCAACTTTAAGGCGATGCATTTGAACCTGAAATTTAGTATACCTCTTTCCACTTCATGTTCTCATGATATATTGGCCAAAATCTGGCGAAAATTGTCAGAATGCACAACATTGGGCTTTGTAAGAGGAGAACATGCCGTCGAAAGAGATGGCACAAAGTAACGTCTCGGGAGAGCAAATCAAAGAGCGAGAAGTAGCGCAGATGTTTCGAGACAGTGACTGTCTAACGAAGAGACGCAAATTTTCGAACACCTCTTGAAAGGCCTGCGCCTCTTATTGGCAACTTTAAGGTGATGCATTTGAAGCGGAAATTTATAATACCTCTTTCCACTTCATGTTTTCATGATATATTGGCCAAAATCTGGCGAAAATTTTCAGAACGCACATAATTGCGCTTTGTAACAGGAGAACATGCGGTCGAAAGGGATGGCACAAAGTAACGTCTCCGGAGAGCAAATCGAAGAGCGAGGAGTGGCGCAGATGTTTCGAGACAGTGACTGTTTAACGAAGCGACGCAGAATTTTCGAACGCCTCTTGAAAGGACTCCGCCTCTTATTTCCAACTTTAAGGCGATGCCTTTGAAGCTGAAATTTAGTATATCTCTTTCCACTTCATGTTCTCATGATATATTGGCCAATATCTGGCGAAAATTTTCAGAATGCACAAAATTGCGCTTTGTAACAGGAGAACATGCCGTCGAAAGGGATGGCACAAAGTAACGTCTCCGGAGAGCAAATCAAAGAGCGAGAAGTGGGGCAGAAGTTTCGAGACAGAGACTGTTTAACGAAGAGACGCAGAATTTTCGAACGCCTCTTGAAAGGAATGCGCCTCATATTAGCAACTTTAAAGCGATGCATTTGAAGCTGAAATTTAGTATACCTCTTTCCACTTCATGTTCTCATGATATATTGGCCAAAATCTGGCGAAAATTTTCAGAACGCACAAAATTGCGCTTTGTAACAGGAGAACATACCGTCGAAAGGGATGACACAAAGTAACGTCTCCGGAGAGCAAATCAAAGAGCGAGAAGTGGCGCAGATGTTTTGAGACAGTGACTGTTTAACGAAGAGACGCAGAATTTTCGAACACCTCTTGAAAGGCCTGCGCCTCTTATTGGCAACTTTAAGGTGATGCATTTGAAGCGGAAATTTAGTATACCTCTTTCCACATCATGTTCTCATGATATATTGGCCAAAATCTGGCGAAAATTGTCAGAACGCACAAAATTGCGCTTTGTAACAGGAGAACATGCGGTCGAAAGGGATGGCACAAAGTAACATCTCCGGAGACCAAATCGAAGAGCGAGGAGTGGCGCAGATGTTTCGAGACAGTGACTGTTTAACGAAGAGACGCAGAATTTTCGAACGCCTCTTGAAAGGCCTCCGCCTCTTATTTCCAACTTTAAGGCGGTGCCTTTGAAGCTGAAATTTAGTATACCTCTTTCCACTTCATGTTCTCATGATATATTGGCCAATATCTGGCGAAAATTTTCAGAATGCACAAAATTGCGCTTTGTAACAGGAGAACATGCGGTCGAAAGGGATGGCACAATGTAACGTCTCCGGAGAGCAAGTCAGTGAGCGAGAAGTGGGCAGAAGTTTCGAGACAGTGACTGTTTAACGAAGAGACGCAGAATTTTCGAACGCCTCTTGAAAGGCCTCCGCCTCTTATTGGCAACTTTAAGGCGATGCATTTGAACCTGAAATTTAGTATACCTCATTCCACTTCATGTTCTCCTGATATATTGGCCAAAACCTGCGAATATTTTCAGAATGCACAAAATTGCGCTTTGTAACAGGAGATCATGCCGTTGAAAGAGATGGCACAAAGTAACGTCTCCGGAGAGCAAATCAAAGAGCGAGGAGTGGCGCATATGTTTCGAGACAGTGACTGTTAAACGAAGAGACGCAGAATTTTCGAACGCCTCTTGAAAGGCCCCCGCCTCTTATTGGCAACTTTAAGGCGATGCATTTGAACCTGAAATTTAGTATACCTCTTTCCACTTCATGTTCTCATGATATATTGGCCAAAATCTGGCGAAAATTGTCAGAATGCACAACATTGGGCTTTGTAAGAGGAGAACATGCCGTCGAAAGAGATGGCACAAAGTAACGTCTCGGGAGAGCAAATCAAAGAGCGAGAAGTAGCGCAGATGTTTCGAGACAGTGACTGTCTAACGAAGAGACGCAAATTTTCGAACACCTCTTGAAAGGCCTGCGCCTCTTATTGGCAACTTTAAGGTGATGCATTTGAAGCGGAAATTTATAATACCTCTTTCCACTTCATGTTCTCATGATATATTGGCCAAAATCTGGCGAAAATTTTCAGAACGCACATAATTGCGCTTTGTAACAGGAGAACATGCGGTCGAAAGGGATGGCACAAAGTAACGTCTCCGGAGAGCAAATCGAAGAGCGAGGAGTGGCGCAGATGTTTCGAGACAGTGACTGTTTAACGAAGCGACGCAGAATTTTCGAACGCCTCTTGAAAGGACTCCGCCTCTTATTTCCAACTTTAAGGCGATGCCTTTGAAGCTGAAATTTAGTATATCTCTTTCCACTTCATGTTCTCATGATATATTGGCCAATATCTGGCGAAAATTTTCAGAATGCACAAAATTGCGCTTTGTAACAGGAGAACATGCCGTCGAAAGGGATGGCACAAAGTAACGTCTCCGGAGAGCAAATCAAAGAGCGAGAAGTGGGGCAGAAGTTTCGAGACAGAGACTGTTTAACGAAGAGACGCAGAATTTTCGAACGCCTCTTGAAAGGAATGCGCCACTGATTTGATACTTTTAAGCGATTCCTTTGAAGCTGAAATTTAGTATACCTCTTTCCACTTCATGTTCTCCTGATATATTGGCGAAAATCTGGCGAAAATTTTCAGAATGCACAAAATTGGGCTTTGTAACAGGAGAACATGCCGTCGAAAGAGATGGCACAAAGTAACGTCTCCGGAGGGCAAATCCATGAGCGAGAAGTGGCGCAGATGTTTCGAGCCAGTGACTGTTTAACGAAGAGTCGCACAATTTTCGAACGCCTCTTGAAAGGCCTGCGCCTCTCAATTACAAGTTTAAGGCGATGCCTTTGAAGCTGAAATTTAGTATACCTCTTTCCACTTCATGTTCTCCTGATTTATTGGCCAAAATCTGGCGAAAATTTTCAGAATGCACAACATTGGGCTTTGTAACAGGAGAACATGCCGTCGAAAGAGATGGCACAAAGTAACGTCTCCGGAGAGCAAATCAAAGAGCGAGAAGTGGCGCAGGTGTTTCGAGACAGTGACTGTTTAGCGAAGAGACGCAGAATTTCGAACGCCTCTTGAAAGGCCTGCGCCTCTTAATTACAAGTTTAAGGCGATGCCTTGGAAGCTGAAATTTAGTATACCTCTTTCCACTTCATGTTCTCCTGATATATTGGCCAAAATCTAGCGAAAATTTTCAGAATGCACAAAATTGGGCTTTGTAACAGGAGAACATGCCGTCCAAAGGGATGGCACAAAGTAACGTCTCCGGAGAGCAAATCAAAGAACGAGATGTGGCGCAGATGTTTCGAGACAGTGACTGATTAACGAAGAGACGCAGAATTTTCGAAAGCCTCTTGAAAGGCCTGCGCTTCTTATTTGCAACTTTAAGGCGATTCCTTTGAAGCTGAAATTTAGTATACCTCTTTCCACTTCATGTTCTCCTGATATATTGGCCAAAATCTGGCGAAAATTTTCAGAATCTACAAAATTGGGATTTATAACAGGAGAACATGCCTTCGAAAGAGATGGCACAAAGTAACGTCTCCGGAGAGCAAATGAAAGAGCGAGAAGTGGCGCACGTGTTTCGAGACAGTGACTGTTTCACGAAGAGACGCAGAATTTTCGAACGCCTCTTGAAAGGCCTGCCCCTCTTATTTGCAACTTTAAGGCGATGCCTTTGAAGCTGAAATTTAGTATACCTCTTTCCACTTCATTTTCTCCTGATATATTGGCCAAAATCTGGCGCAAATTTCGAGAATACACAAAATTGGGCTATGTAACAGGCGAACATGCCGTCGAAAGAGATGGCACAATGTAACGTCTCCGGAGAGCAAATCAAAGTGCAAGCAGTGGCGCAGATGTTTCGTGACAGTGACTGTTTAACGAAGACACGCAGAATTTTCGAACGCCTCTTGAAAGGCCTGCGCCTCTTATTTGCAACTTTAACGCGATGCCTTTGAAGCTGAAATTTGGTATACCTCTTACCACTTCATGTTCTCCTGATATATTGGCCAAAATCTGGCGAAAATTTTCAGAATGCACAAAATTGTGCTTTGTAACAGGTGAGCATGCCGTCGAAAGAGATGGCACAATGTAACGTCTCCGGAGAGCAAATCAAAGTGCAAGCAGTGGCGCAGATGTTTCGTGACAGTGACTGTTTAACGAAGACACGCAGAATTTTCGAACGCCTCTTGAAAGGCCTGCGCCTCTTATTTGCAACTTTAAGGCGATGCCTTTGA
This sequence comes from Andrena cerasifolii, assembly GCF_050908995.1. Lineage (NCBI taxonomy): Eukaryota > Metazoa > Arthropoda > Insecta > Hymenoptera > Andrenidae > Andrena > Andrena cerasifolii. Next base: position 17,827 of record NW_027486177.1, read on the forward strand.
AGCTGAAATTTAGTATACATATTTCGACTTCATGTTCTCCTGATATATTGGCCAAAATCTAGCGAAAATTTTCAGAATGCACAAAATTGGGCTTTGTAACAGGAGAACATGCCGTCCAAAGGGATGGCACAAAGTAACGTCTCCGGAGAGCAAATCAAAGAACGAGATGTGGCGCAGATGTTTCGAGACAGTGACTGATTAACGAAGAGACGCAGAATTTTCGAAAGCCTCTTGAAAGGCCTGCGCTTCTTATTTGCAACTTTAAGGCGATTCCTTTGAAGCTGAAATTTAGTATACCTCTTTCCACTTCATGTTCTCCTGATATATTGGCCAAAATCTGGCGAAAATTTTCAGAATCTACAAAATTGGGATTTATAACAGGAGAACATGCCTTCGAAAGAGATGGCACAAAGTAACGTCTCCGGAGAGCAAATGAAAGAGCGAGAAGTGGCGCACGTGTTTCGAGACAGTGACTGTTTCACGAAGAGACGCAGAATTTTCGAACGCCTCTTGAAAGGCCTGCCCCTCTTATTTGCAACTTTAAGGCGATGCCTTTGAAGCTGAAATTTAGTATACCTCTTTCCACTTCATTTTCTCCTGATATATTGGCCAAAATCGGGCGCAAATTTCGAGAATACACAAAATTGGGCTATGTAACAGGCGAACATGCCGTCGAAAGAGATGGCACAATGTAACGTCTCCGGAGAGCAAATCAAAGTGCAAGCAGTGGCGCAGATGTTTCGTGACAGTGACTGTTTAACGAAGACACGCAGAATTTTCGAACGCCTCTTGAAAGGCCTGCGCCTCTTATTTGCAACTTTAACGCGATGCCTTTGAAGCTGAAATTTGGTATACCTCTTACCACTTCATGTTCTCCTGATATATTGGCCAAAATCTGGCGAAAATTTTCAGAATGCACAAAATTGTGCTTTGTAACAGGTGAGCATGCCGTCGAAAGAGATGGCACAATGTAACGTCTCCGGAGAGCAAATCAAAGTGCAAGCAGTGGCGCAGATGTTTCGTGACAGTGACTGTTTAACGAAGACACGCAGAATTTTCGAACGCCTCTTGAAAGGCCTGCGCCTCTTATTTGCAACTTTAAGGCGATGCCTTTGAAGCTGAAATTTAGTATACATATTTCGACTTCATGTTCTCCTGATATATTGGCCAAAATCTGGCGAACAATTTTCAGAATGCACAAAATTGGGATTTATAACAGGAGAACATGCTGTCGAAAGAGATGGCACAAAGTAACGTCTCCGGAGAGCAAATCAAAGAGCGAGAAATGGCGCAGGTGTTTCGAGACAGTAACTGTTTAACGAAGCCACGCAGAATTTTCGAACGCCTCTTGAAAGGCTTGCGCCTCTTATTTGCAACTTTAAGGCGATGTCTTTGAAGCTGAAATTTAGTATACATATTTCGTCTTCATGTTCTCCTGATATATTCGCCAAAATCTGGCGAAAATTTTCAGAATGCACAAAATTGGGCTTTGTAACAGGAGAACATGCCGTCGAAAGAGATGGCACAAAGTAACGTCTCCGGAGAGCAAATCAAAGAGCGAGAAGTGGCGCAGATGTTTCGAGACAGTGACTGTTTCACGCAGAGACGCAGAATTTTTGAACGCCTCTTGAAAGGCCTGCGCCACTTATTTGCAACTTTAAGGCGATGCCTTTGAAGCTGAAATTTAGTATACCTCTTTCCACTTCATTTTCTCCTGATATATTGGCGAAAATCTGGCGAAAATTTTCAGAATGCACAAAATTGGGCTTTGTAACAGGAGAACATGCCGTCGAAAGAGATGGCACAAAGTAACGTCTCCGGAGGGCAAATCCATGAGCGAGAAGTGGCGCAGATGTTTCGAGCCAGTGACTGTTTAACGAAGAGTCGCACAATTTTCGAACGCCTCTTGAAAGGCCTGCGCCTCTTATTTGCAACTTTAAGGCGATTCCTTTGAAGCTGAAATTTAGTATACCTCTTTCCACTTCATGATCTCCTGATATATTGACCAAAATCTGGCGAAAATTTTCAGAATCTACAAAATTGGGCTTTGTAACAGGAGAACATGCCGTCGAAAGAGATGGCACAAAGTAACGTCTCCGGAGGGCAAATCCATGAGCGAGAAGTGGCGCAGATGTTTCGAGCCAGTGACTGTTTAACGAAGAGTCGCACAATTTTCGAACGCCTCTTGAAAGGCCTGCGCCACTGATTTGATACTTTTAAGCGATTCCTTTGAAGCTGAAATTTAGTATACCTCTTTCCACTTCATGTTCTCCTGATATATTGGCGAAAATCTGGCGAAAATTTTCAGAATGCACAAAATTGGGCTTTGTAACAGGAGAACATGCCGTCGAAAGAGATGGCACAAAGTAACGTCTCCGGAGGGCAAATCCATGAGCGAGAAGTGGCGCAGATGTTTCGAGCCAGTGACTGTTTAACGAAGAGTCGCACAATTTTCGAACGCCTCTTGAAAGGCCTGCGCCTCTCAATTACAAGTTTAAGGCGATGCCTTTGAAGCTGAAATTTAGTATACCTCTTTCCACTTCATGTTCTCCTGATTTATTGGCCAAAATCTGGCGAAAATTTCGAGAATACACAAAATTGGGCTTTGTAACAGGAGAACATGCCGTCGAAAGAGGTGGCACAAAGTAACGTCTCCGGACAGCAAACGAAAGAGCGAGAAGTGGTGCAGGTCTTTCGAGACAGTGACTGTTTCATGAAGAGACGCAGAATTTTCGAAAGCCTCTTGAAAGGCCTGCGCCTCTTAATTGCAACTTTAAGGCGATGCCTTTGAAGCTGAAATTTAGTATACCTTTTTCCACTTCATGTTCTCTTGATATATTGGCCAAAATCTAGCGAAAATTTTCAGAATGCACAACATTGGGCTTTGTAACAGGAGAACATGCCGTCGAAAGAGATGGCACAAAGTAACGTCTCCGGAGAGCAAATCAAAGAGCGAGAAGTGGCGCAGGTGTTTCGAGACAGTGACTGTTTAGCGAAGAGACGCAGAATTTTCGAACGCCTCTTGAAAGGCCTGCGCCTCTTAATTACAAGTTTAAGGCGATGCCTTGGAAGCTGAAATTTAGTATACCTCTTTCCACTTCATGTTCTCCTGATATATTGGCCAAAATCTAGCGAAAATTTTCAGAATGCACAACATTGGGCTTTGTAACAGGAGAACATGCCGTCGAAAGAGATGGCACAAAGTAATGTCTCCGGAGAGCAAATCAAAGAGCGAGAAGTGGCGCAGGTGTTTCGAGACAGTGACTGTTTAGCGAAGAGACGCACAATTTTCGAACGCCTCTTGGAAGGCCTGCGCCTCTGATTTGATACTTTTAAGCGATGCCTTTGAAGCTGAAATTTAGTATACCTCTTTCCACTTCATGTTCTCCTGATATATTGGCCAAAATCTAGCGAAAATTTTCAGAATGCACAAAATTGGGCTTTGTAACAGGAGAACATGCCGTCCAAAGGGATGGCACAAAGTAACGTCTCCGGAGAGCAAATCAAAGAACGAGATGTGGCGCAGATGTTTCGAGACAGTGACTGATTAACGAAGAGACGCAGAATTTTCGAAAGCCTCTTGAAAGGCCTGCGCTTCTTATTTGCAACTTTAAGGCGATTCCTTTGAAGCTGAAATTTAGTATACCTCTTTCCACTTCATGTTCTCCTGATATATTGGCCAAAATCTGGCGAAAATTTTCAGAATCTACAAAATTGGGATTTATAACAGGAGAACATGCCTTCGAAAGAGATGGCACAAAGTAACGTCTCCGGAGAGCAAATGAAAGAGCGAGAAGTGGCGCACGTGTTTCGAGACAGTGACTGTTTCACGAAGAGACGCAGAATTTTCGAACGCCTCTTGAAAGGCCTGCCCCTCTTATTTGCAACTTTAAGGCGATGCCTTTGAAGCTGAAATTTAGTATACCTCTTTCCACTTCATTTTCTCCTGATATATTGGCCAAAATCTGGCGCAAATTTCGAGAATACACAAAATTGGGCTATGTAACAGGCGAACATGCCGTCGAAAGAGATGGCACAATGTAACGTCTCCGGAGAGCAAATCAAAGTGCAAGCAGTGGCGCAGATGTTTCGTGACAGTGACTGTTTAACGAAGACACGCAGAATTTTCGAACGCCTCTTGAAAGGCCTGCGCCTCTTATTTGCAACTTTAACGCGATGCCTTTTAAGCTGAAATTTGGTATACCTCTTACCACTTCATGTTCTCCTGATATATTGGCCAAAATCTGGCGAAAATTTTCAGAATGCACAAAATTGTGCTTTGTAACAGGTGAGCATGCCGTCGAAAGAGATGGCACAATGTAACGTCTCCGGAGAGCAAATCAAAGTGCAAGCAGTGGCGCAGATGTTTCGTGACAGTGACTGTTTAACGAAGACACGCAGAATTTTCGAACGCCTCTTGAAAGGCCTGCGCCTCTTATTTGCAACTTTAAGGCGATGCCTTTGAAGCTGAAATTTAGTATACATATTTCGACTTCATGTTCTCCTGATATATTGGCCAAAATCTGGCGAACAATTTTCAGAATGCACAAAATTGGGATTTATAACAGGAGAACATGCTGTCGAAAGAGATGGCACAAAGTAACGTCTCCGGAGAGCAAATCAAAGAGCGAGAAATGGCGCAGGTGTTTCGAGACAGTAACTGTTTAACGAAGCCACGCAGAATTTTCGAACGCCTCTTGAAAGGCTTGCGCCTCTTATTTGCAACTTTAAGGCGATGTCTTTGAAGCTGAAATTTAGTATACATATTTCGTCTTCATGTTCTCCTGATATATTCGCCAAAATCTGGCGAAAATTTTCAGAATGCACAAAATTGGGCTTTGTAACAGGAGAACATGCCGTCGAAAGAGATGGCACAAAGTAACGTCTCCGGAGAGCAAATCAAAGAGCGAGAAGTGGCGCAGATGTTTCGAGACAGTGACTGTTTCACGCAGAGACGCAGAATTTTTGAACGCCTCTTGAAAGGCCTGCGCCACTTATTTGCAACTTTAAGGCGATGCCTTTGAAGCTGAAATTTAGTATACCTCTTTCCACTTCATTTTCTCCTGATATATTGGCGAAAATCTGGCGAAAATTTTCAGAATGCACAAAATTGGGCTTTGTAACAGGAGAACATGCCGTCGAAAGAGATGGCACAAAGTAACGTCTCCGGAGGGCAAATCCATGAGCGAGAAGTGGCGCAGATGTTTCGAGCCAGTGACTGTTTAACGAAGAGTCGCACAATTTTCGAACGCCTCTTGAAAGGCCTGCGCCTCTCAATTACAAGTTTAAGGCGATGCCTTTGAAGCTGAAATTTAGTATACCTCTTTCCACTTCATGTTCTCCTGATTTATTGGCCAAAATCTGGCGAAAATTTCGAGAATACACAAAATTGGGCTTTGTAACAGGAGAACATGCCGTCGAAAGAGGTGGCACAAAGTAACGTCTCCGGAGGGCAAATCCATGAGCGAGAAGTGGCGCAGATGTTTCGAGCCAGTGACTGTTTAACGAAGAGTCGCACAATTTTCGAACGCCTCTTGAAAGGCCTGCGCCTCTTAATTACAAGTTTAAGGCGATGCCTTTGAAGCTGAAATTTAGTATACCTCTTTCCACTTCATGTTCTCCTGATTTATTGGCCAAAATCTGGCGAAAATTTCGAGAATACACAAAATTGGGCTTTGTAACAGGAGAACATGCCGTCGAAAGAGGTGGCACAAAGTAACGTCTCCGGACAGCAAACGAAAGAGCGAGAAGTGGTGCAGGTCTTTCGAGACAGTGACTGTTTCATGAAGAGACGCAGAATTTTCGAAAGCCTCTTGAAAGGCCTGCGCTTCTTATTTGCAACTTTAAGGCGATTCCTTTGAAGCTGAAATTTAGTATACCTCTTTCCACTTCATGTTCTCCTGATATATTGGCCAAAATCTGGCGAAAATTTTCAGAATCTACAAAATTGGGCTTTGTAACAGGAGAACATGCCGTCGAAAGAGATGGCACAAAGTAACGTCTCCGGAGGGCAAATCCATGAGCGAGAAGTGGCGCAGATGTTTCGAGCCAGTGACTGTTTAACGAAGAGTCGCACAATTTTCGAACGCCTCTTGAAAGGCCTGCGCCTCTTAATTACAAGTTTAAGGCGATGCCTTTGAAGCTGAAATTTAGTATACCTCTTTCCACTTCATGTTCTCCTGATTTATTGGCCAAAATCTGGCGAAAATTTCGAGAATACACAAAATTGGGCTTTGTAACAGGAGAACATGCCGTCGAAAGAGGTGGCACAAAGTAACGTCTCCGGACAGCAAACGAAAGAGCGAGAAGTGGTGCAGGTGTTTCGAGACAGTGACTGTTTCATGAAGAGACGCAGAATTTTCGAAAGCCTCTTGAAAGGCCTGCGCCTCTTAATTGCAACTTTAAGGCGATGCCTTTGAAGCTGAAATTTAGTATACCTCTTTCCACTTCATGTTCTCCTGATATATTGGCCAAAATCTAGCGAAAATTTTCAGAATGCACAACATTGCGCTTTGTAACAGGAGAACATGCCGTCGAAAGAGATGGCACAAAGTAACGTCTCCGGAGAGCAAAGCAAAGAGCGAGAAGTGGCGCAGGTGTTTCGAGACAGTGACTGTTTAGCGAAGAGACGCAGAATTTTCGAACGCCTCTTGAAAGGCCTGCGCCTCTTAATTACAAGTTTAAGGCGATGCCTTGGAAGCTGAAATTTAGTATACCTCTTTCCACTTCATGTTCTCCTGATATATTGGCCAAAATCTAGCGAAAATTTTCAGAATGCACAACATTGGGCTTTGTAACAGGAGAACATGCCGTCGAAAGAGATGGCACAAAGTAACGTCTCCGGAGAGCAAATCAAAGAGCGAGAAGTGGCGCAGGTGTTTCGAGCCAGTGATTGTTTAACGAAGAGTCGCACAATTTTCGAACGCCCCTTGAAAGGCCTGCGCCTCTTAATTACAAGTTTAAGGCGATGCCTTGGAAGCTGAAATTTAGTATACCTCTTTCCACTTCATGTTCTCCTGATATATTGGCCAAAATCTAGCGAAAATTTTCAGAATGCACAACATTGGTCTTTGTAACAGGAGAACATGCCGTCGAAAGAGATGGCACAAAGTAACGTCTCCGGAGAGCAAATCAAAGAGCGAGAAGTGGCGCAGGTGTTTCGAGACAGTGACTGTTTAGCGAAGAGACGCAGAATTTTCGAACGCCTCTTGAAAGGCCTGCGCCTCTTAATTACAAGTTTAAGGCGATGCCTTGGAAGCTGAAATTTAGTATACCTCTTTCCACTTCATGTTCTCCTGATATATTGGCCAAAATCTAGCGAAAATTTTCAGAATGCACAACATTGGGCTTTGTAACAGGAGAACATGCCGTCGAAAGAGATGGCACAAAGTAACGTCTCCGGAGAGCAAATCAAAGAGCGAGAAGTGGCGCAGGTGTTTCGAGACAGTGACTGTTTAACGAAGAGACGCAGAATTTTCGAACGCCTCTTGAAAGGCCTGCGCCTCTTAATTACAAGTTTAAGGCGATGCCTTTGAAGCTGAAATTTAGTATACCTCTTTCCACTTCATGTTCTCCTGATATATTGGCCAAAATCTGGCGAAAATTTCGAGAATACACAAAATTGGGCTTTGTAACAGGAGAACATGCCGTCGAAAGAGATGGCACAAAGTAACGTCTCCGGAGAGCAAATCAAAGAGCGAGAAGTGGCGCAGATGTTTCGAGACAGTGACTGTTTAACGAAGAGACGCAGAATTTTCGAACGCCTCTTGAAAGGCCTGCGCCTCTTAATTGCAACTTTAAGGCGATGCCTTTGAAGCTGAAA
>NW_027486178.1:5000-7500 GCF_050908995.1 Andrena cerasifolii
GTTCGTTTGTTCGTTTGTTCGTTGGTTCGTTGGTTCGTTGGTTCGTTGGTTCGTTTGTTCGTTTGTTCTTTTATTCGTTTGCTCGTTGGTACGTTGGTTCGTTGTTTCGTTGGTTCGTTGGTTCGTTGTTTCGTTGGTTCGTTGTTTCGTTGGTTCGTTGGTTCGTTGGTTCGTTTGTTTCTTTGTATCTTTGTTTCTTTGTCTCTTTGATAGTTTTTTCGTTTGTCTCTTTGGATCGTTGGTACGTTAGTTCGTTGGTTCGTTTTTTCTTTGTTTGTTTGTTTGTTTGCTCGTTTGTTCGTTTGTTCGTCTGCTCGTTTGTTCGATTGTTCGTTTGTTCGTTTGTTCTTTTATTCGTTTGTTCGTTTGTTCGTTTTTTCGTTTTTTCGTTTGTTCGTTTGTTCGTTTTGTCGTTTTTTCGTTTGTTCGTTGGTTCGTTGCTTCGTTGCTTCGTTGGTTCGTTGGTTCGTTGGTTCGTTGCTTCGTTGCTTCGTTGGTTCGTTGGTTCGTTGGTTCGTTGGTTCCTTGGTTCGTTGGTTCGTTGGTTCGTTGGTTCGTTGGTTCGTTGGTTCGTTGGTTCGTTGGTTCGTTTGTTCGTTGGTTCGTTGGTTCGTTGGTTCGTTGGTTCGTTGGTTCGTTGGTTCGTTGGTTCGTTGGATCGTTGGTTCGTTAGTTCGTTGGTTCGTTTTTTCTTTGTTTGATTGTTTCTTTGTCTCTTTGTTCGATTGCTCGTTTGTTCTGTTGATCGTTTGTTCGTTTGTTCGTTTATTCGTTTGTTCGTTTGTTCGTTTGTTCGTTTGTTCGTTTGTTCGTTTGTTCGTTTGTTCGTTGGTACGTTGGATCGTTGTTTCGTTGGTTCGTTGTTTCGTTGGTTCGTTTGTTTCTTTGTATCTTTGTTTCTTTGTCTCTTTAATAGTTTTTTCGTTTGTCTCTTTGGATCGTTTGTTCGTTTGTTCGTTTGCTCGTTTGTTCGTTTCTTCGTTTGTTCGTTTGTTCGTTTGTTCGTCTGTTCGTTTGTTCGTTTGTTCGTTTGTTCGTTTGTTCGTTTGTTCGTTTGTTCGTTTGTTCGTTTGTTCGATTGTTCGTTTGTTCGTTTGTTCTTTTATTCGTTTGTTCGTTGGTTCGTTGGTTCGTTGTTTCGTTGGTTCGTTGTTTCGTTGGTTCGTTGGTTCGTTGTTTCGTTGGTTCGTTGTTTCGTTGGTTCGTTGGTTCGTTGGTTCGTTTGTTTCTTTGTCTCTTTGATAGTTTTTTCGTTTGTCTCTTTGGATCGTTGGTTCGTTAGTTCGTTTGTTCGTTTGTTCGTTTGTTCGTTTGTTCGTTTGTTCGTTTGTTCGATTGTTCGTTTGTTCGTTTGTTCTTTTATTCGTTTGTTCGTTGGTTCGTTGGTTCGTTGGTTCGTTGGTTCGTTGGTTCGTTGTTTCGTTGGTTCGTTGGTTCGTTGGTTCGTTGGTTCGTTGGTTCGTTGGTTCGTTGGTTCGTTGCTTCGTTGGTTCGTTGGTTCGTTTTTTCTTTGTTAGTTTGTTTCTTTGTCTCTTTGTTCGATTGTTCGTTTGTTCGTTTGATCGTTTGTTCGTTTGTTCGTTTATTCGTTTGTTCGTTTGTTCGTTTGTTCGTTTGTTCGTTTGTTCGTTTGTTCGTTTGTTCGTTTGTTCGTTTGTTCGTTTGTTCGTTTGTTCGTTGGTTCGTTGGTTCGTTGGTTCGTTGTTTCGTTGGTTCGTTGTTTCGTTGGTTCGTTGTTTCGTTGTTTCGTTGTTTCGTTGGTTCGTTGGTTCGTTGGTTCGTTTGTTTCTTTGTATCTTTGTTTCTTTGTCTCTTTGATCGTTTGTTCGTTTGTTCGTTTGTCTCTTTGATCGTTTGTTCGTTTGTTCGTTTGTTCGCTTGTTCGTTTGTTCGCTTGTTCGTTTGTTCGGTTGTTCGTTTGTTCGTTTGTTCGTTTGTTCGTTTGTTCGTTTGTTCGTTTGTTCGTTTGTTCGTTTGTTCGTTTGTCCGTTTGTTCGTTTGTTCGTTTGTTCGTTTGTTCGTTTGTTCGTTTGATCGTTTGTTCGTTTGTTCGTTTGTTCGTTTGTTCGTTTGTTCGTTTGTTCGTTTGTTCGTTTGTTCGTTGATTCGATTGTTCGTTTGTTCGTTTGTTCGTTTGTTCGTTTGTTCGTTGGTTCGATTGTTCGTTTGTTCGTTTGGTCGTTTGTTCGTTTGTTCGTTTGTTCGTTTGTTCGTTTGTTCGTTTGTTCGTTTGTTCGTTCGTTCGTTTGTTCGTTTGTTCGTTTGTTCGTTTGTTCGTTTGTTCGTTTGTTCGTTTGTTCGTTTGTTCGTTTGTTCGTTTGTTCGTTTGTTCGTTTGTTCGTTTGTTCGTTTGCTCGTTTGTTCGTTTGTTCGTTTGTTCGTTTGTTCGTTTGTCCGTATGTTCGTGGGTTCGTTGGTTCGTTGGTTCGTTGGTTCGTTGGTTCGTTGGTTCGTTGGTTCGTTGGTTCGTTGGTTCGTTGGTTCGTTGGTTCGTTGGTTC
>NW_027486178.1:12500-17500 GCF_050908995.1 Andrena cerasifolii
CGTTGGTTCGTTGGTTCGTTGGTTCGTTGTTTCGTTGGTTCGTTGGTTCGTTGGTTCGTTGGTTCGTTGGTTCGTTGGTTCGTTGCTTCGTTGGTTCGTTGGTTCGTTTTTTCTTTGTTAGTTTGTTTCTTTGTCTCTTTGTTCGATTGTTCGTTTGTTCGTTTGATCGTTTGTTCGTTTGTTCGTTTATTCGTTTGTTCGTTTGTTCGTTTGTTCGTTTGTTCGTTTGTTCGTTTGTTCGTTTGTTCGTTTGTTCGTTTGTTCGTTTGTTCGTTTGTTCGTTGGTTCGTTGGTTCGTTGGTTCGTTGTTTCGTTGGTTCGTTGTTTCGTTGGTTCGTTGTTTCGTTGTTTCGTTGTTTCGTTGGTTCGTTGGTTCGTTGGTTCGTTTGTTTCTTTGTATCTTTGTTTCTTTGTCTCTTTGATCGTTTGTTCGTTTGTTCGTTTGTCTCTTTGATCGTTTGTTCGTTTGTTCGTTTGTTCGCTTGTTCGTTTGTTCGCTTGTTCGTTTGTTCGGTTGTTCGTTTGTTCGTTTGTTCGTTTGTTCGTTTGTTCGTTTGTTCGTTTGTTCGTTTGTTCGTTTGTTCGTTTGTCCGTTTGTTCGTTTGTTCGTTTGTTCGTTTGTTCGTTTGTTCGTTTGATCGTTTGTTCGTTTGTTCGTTTGTTCGTTTGTTCGTTTGTTCGTTTGTTCGTTTGTTCGTTTGTTCGTTTGTTCGTTTGTTCGTTGATTCGATTGTTCGTTTGTTCGTTTGTTCGTTTGTTCGTTTGTTCGTTGGTTCGATTGTTCGTTTGTTCGTTTGGTCGTTTGTTCGTTTGTTCGTTTGTTCGTTTGTTCGTTTGTTCGTTTGTTCGTTCGTTCGTTTGTTCGTTTGTTCGTTTGTTCGTTTGTTCGTTTGTTCGTTTGTTCGTTTGTTCGTTTGTTCGTTTGTTCGTTTGTTCGTTTGTTCGTTTGTTCGTTTGTTCGTTTGCTCGTTTGTTCGTTTGTTCGTTTGTTCGTTTGTTCGTTTGTCCGTATGTTCGTGGGTTCGTTGGTTCGTTGGTTCGTTGGTTCGTTGGTTCGTTGGTTCGTTGGTTCGTTGGTTCGTTGGTTCGTTGGTTCGTTGGTTCGTTGGTTCGTTGGTTCGTTGGTTCGTTGGTTCGTTGGTTCGTTGGTTCGTTGGTTCGTTGGTTCGTTGGCTCGTTGGTTCGTTTGTTTCTTTGTTTCCTTGTTTCTATGTCTCTTTGTTCGATTTTTCGTTTGTTCGTTAGTTCGTTTGTTCGTGGGTTCGTTGGTTCATTGGTTCGTTGGTTCGGTTGTTCGTTTGATCGCTTGTTCGTTTGTTCGTTTGTTCGTTTATTCGTTTGTTCGTTTGTTCGTTTGTTCGTTTGTTCGTTTGTTCGTTTGTTCGTTTGTTCGTTTGTTCGTTTGTTCGTTTGTTCGTTTGTTCGTTTGTTCGTTTGTTCGTTGGTACGTTGGAGCGTTGGATCGTTGTTTCGTTTGTTTCTTTGTATCTTTGTTTCTTTGTCTCTTTAATAGTTTTTTCGTTTGTCTCTTTGGATCGTTTGTTCGTTTGTTCGTTTGCTCGTTTGTTCGTTTGTTCGTTTGTTCGTTTGTTCGTTTGTTCGTTTGTTCGTTTGTTCGTCTGTTCGTTTGTTCGTTTGTTCGTTTGTTCGTTTGTTCGTTTGTTCGTTTGTTCGTTTGTTCGTTTGTTCGTTTGTTCGTTTGTTCGTTTGTTCGTTTGTTCGTTTGTTCGTTTGTTGTTGTTCGTTTGTTCGTTTGTTCGTTTGTTCGTCTGTTCGTTTGTTCGTTTGTTCGTTTTCGTTTGTTCCGTTTGTTCGTTTGTTCGTTTGTTCGTTTGTTCGTTTGTTCGTTTGTTCGTTTGTTCGTTTGTTCGTTTGTTCGTTGTTCGATTGTTCATTTGTTCGTTTGTTCTTTTATTCGTTTGTTCGTTGGTTCGTTGTTTCGTTGGTTCGTTGTTTCGTTGGTTCGTTGGGTTCGTTGTTTCGTTGGTTCGTTGTTTCGTTGGTTCGTTTGGTTCGTTGGTTCGTTTGTTTCTTGTTGGTTCGTTAGTTCGTTGGTTCGTTTTTTCTTTGTTTGTTTGTTTCTTTGTCTCTTTGTTCGATTGTTCGTTTGTTCGTTTGATCGTTTGTTCATTTGTTCGTTTATTCGTTTGTTCGTTTGTTCGTTTGTTCGTTTGTTCGTTTATTCGTTTGTTCGTTTGTTCGTTTGTTCGTTTGTTCGTTTGTTCGATTGTTCGTTTGTTCGTTTGTTCGTTGGTACGTTGGATCGTTGGATCGTTGTTTCGTTTGTTTCTTTGTATCTTTGTTTCTTTGCCTCTTTGATAGTTTTTTCGTTTGTCTCTTTGGATCGTTTGTTCGTTTGTTCGTTTGCTCGTTTGTTCGTTTGTTCGTTTGTTCGTTTGTTCGTTTGTTCGTTTGTTCGTTTGTTCGTTTGTTCGTTTGTTCGTTTGTTGCGTTTGTTCGTTTGTTCGATTGTTCGTTTGTTCGTTTGTTCGTTTGTTCTTTTATTCGTTTGTTCGTTGGTTCGTTGGTTCGTTTGTTCGTTTGTTAGTTTGTTCGTTTGTTCGTTTGTTCGTTTGTTCGTCTGTTCGTTTGTTCGTTTGTTCGTTTGTTCGTTTGTTCGTTTGTTCGTTTGTTCGTTTGTTCGTTTGTTCGTTTGTTCGTTTGTTCGTTTGTTCGTTTGTTCGTTTGTTCGTTTGTTCGTTTGTTCGTTTGTTCGATTGTTCGTTTGTTCGTTTGTTCTTTTATTCGTTTGTTCGTTGGTTCGTTGGTTCGTTGTTTCGTTGGTTCGTTGTTTCGTTGGTTCGTTGGTTCGTTGTTTCGTTGGTTCGTTGTTTCGTTGGTTCGTTGGTTCGTTGGTTCGTTTGTTTCTTTGTCTCTTTGATAGTTTTTTCGTTTGTCTCTTTGGATCGTTGGTTCGTTAGTTCGTTGGTTCGTTTTTTCTTTGTTTGTTTGTTTCTTTGTCTCTTTGTTCGATTGTTCGTTTGTTCGTTTGATCGTTTGTTCATTTGTTCCTTTTATTCGTTTGTTCGTTTGTTCGTTTGTTCGTTTGTTCGTTTGTTCGTTTATTCGTTTGTTCGTTTGTTCGTTTGTTCGTTTGTTCGTTTGTTCGATTGTTCGTTTGTTCGTTTGTTCGTTGGTACGTTGGATCGTTGGATCGTTGTTTCGTTTGTTTCTTTGTATCTTTGTTTCTTTGCCTCTTTGATAGTTTTTTCGTTTGTCTCTTTGGATCGTTTGTTCGTTTGTTCGTTTGCTCGTTTGTTCGTTTGTTCGTTTGTTCGTTTGTTCGTTTGTTCGTTTGTTCGTTTGTTCGTTTGTTCGTTTGTTCGTTTGTTCGTTTGTGCGTTTGTTCGTTTGTTCGATTGTTCGTTTGTTCGTTTGTTCTTTTATTCGTTTGTTCGTTGGTTCGTTGGTTCGTTGTTTCGTTGGTTCGTGTTTCGTTGGTTCGTTTGGTTCGTTGGTTCGATGTTTCGTTGGTTCGTTGGTTCGTTGGTTCGTTGGTTCGTTGGTTCGTTGGTTCGTTGGTTCGTTGGTTCGTTGGTTCGTTTTTTCTTTGTTAGTTTGTTTCTTTGTCTCTTTGTTCGATTGTTCGTTTGTTCGTTTGATCGTTTGTTCGTTTGTTCGTTTATTCGTTTGTTCGTTTGTTCGTTTGTTCGTTTGTTCTTTTATTCGTTTGTTCGTTGGTTCGTTGGTTCGTTGTTTCGTTGGTTCGTTGTTTCGTTGGTTCGTTGGTTCGTTGTTTCGTTGGTTCGTTGTTTCGTTGGTTCGTTGGTTCGTTGGTTCGTTTGTTTCTTTGTCTCTTTGATAGTTTTTTCGTTTGTCTCTTTGGATCGTTGGTTCGTTTTTTCTTTGTTTGTTTGTTTCTTTGTCTCTTTGTTCGATTGTTCGTTTGTTCGTTTGATCGTTTGTTCATTTGTTCGTTATTCGTTTGTTCGTTTGTTCGTTTGTTCGTTTGTTCGTTTATTCGTTTGTTCGTTTGTTCGTTTGTTCGTTTGTTCGTTTGTTCGATTGTTCGTTTGTTCGTTTGTTCGTTGGTACGTTGGATCGTTGGATCGTTGTTTCGTTTGTTTCTTTGTATCTTTGTTTCTTTGCCTCTTTGATAGTTTTTTCGTTTGTCTCTATGGATCGTTTGTTCGTTTGTTCGTTTGCTCGTTTGTTCGTTTGTTCGTTTGTTCGTTTGTTCGTTTGTTCGTTTGTTCGTTTGTTCGTTTGTTCGTTTGTTCGTTTGTTCGTTTGTTCGTTTGTTCGTTTGTGCGTTTGTTCGTTTGTTCGATTGTTCGTTTGTTCGTTTGTTCTTTTATTCGTTTGTTCGTTGGTTCGTTGGTTCGTTTGTTCGTTTGTCGTTTGTTCGTTTGTTCGTTTGTTTTCGTTTGTTCGTCTGTTCGTTTGTTCGTTTGTTCGTTTGTTCGTTTGTTCGTTTGTTCGTTTGTTCGTTTGTTCGTTTGTTCGTTTGTTCGTTTGTTCGTTTGTTCGTTGTTCGTTTGTTCGTTTGTACGTTTGTTCGATTGTTCGTTTGTTCGTTTGTTCTTTTATTCGTTTGTTCGTTGGTTCGTTGGTTCGTTGTTTCGTTGGTTCGTTGTTTCGTTGGTTCGTTGGTTCGTTGTTTCGTTGGTTCGTTGTTTCGTTGGTTCGTTGGTTCGTTGGTTCGTTTGTTTCTTTGTCTCTTTAATAGTTTTTTCGTTTGTCTCTTTGGATCGTTGGTTCGTTAGTTCGTTGGTTCGTTTTTTCTTTGTTTGTTTGTTTCTTTGTCTCTTTGTTCGATTGTTCGTTTGTTCGTTTGATCGTTTGTTCATTTGTTCGTTTATTCGTTTGTTCGTTTTTCGTTTGTTCGTTTGTTCGTTTGTTCGTTTATTCGTTTGTTCGTTTGTTCGTTTGTTCGTTTGTTCGTTTGTTCGATTGTTCGTTTGTTCGTTTGTTCGTTGGTACGTTGGATCGTTGGATCGTTGTTTCGTTTGTTTCTTTGTATCTTTGTTTCTTTGCCTCTTTGATAGTTTTTTCGTTTG
>NW_027486178.1:22500-25625 GCF_050908995.1 Andrena cerasifolii
TTCGTTGTTTCGTTGGTTCGTTGGTTCGTTGTTTCGTTGGTTCGTTGGTTCGTTTGTTTCTTTGTTTCTTTGTTTCTTTGTCTCTTTGTTCGTTTGTTCGTTTGTTCGTTTGTTCGTTTGTTCGTTGGTTCGTTTGTTCGTTAGTTCGTTTGTTCGTTTGTTCGTTTGTTCGTTTGTTCGTTTGTTCGTTTGTTCGTTGGTTCGTTGTTTCGTTGTTTCGTTGTTTCGTTGGTTCGTTTGTACGTTTGTTCGTTGGTTCGTTGGTTCGTTTGTTCGTTTGTTCGATTGTTCGTTTGTTCGATTGTTCGTTTGTTCGTTTGTTCTTTTATTCGTTTGTTCGTTGGTTCGTTGGTTCGTTGTTTCGTTGGTTCGTTGTTTCGTTGGTTCGTTGGTTCGTTGGTTCGTTGTTTCGTTGGTTCGTTGGTTCGTTGGTTCGTTGGTTCGTTGGTTCGTTGGTTCGTTGCTTCGTTGGTTCGTTGGTTCGTTTTTTCTTTGTTAGTTTGTTTCTTTGTCTCTTTGTTCGATTGTTCGTTTGTTCGTTTGATCGTTTGTTCGTTTGTTCGTTTATTCGTTTGTTCGTTTGTTCGTTTGTTCGTTTGTTCGTTTGTTCGTTTGTTCGTTTGTTCGTTTGTTCGTTTGTTCGTTTGTTCGTTTGTTCGTTTGTTCGTTGGTTCGTTGGTTCGTTGGTTCGTTGTTTCGTTGGTTCGTTGTTTCGTTGGTTCGTTGGTTCGTTGTTTCGTTGGTTCGTTGGTTCGTTGGTTCGTTTGTTTCTTTGTATCTTTGTATCTTTGTCTCTTTGATCGTTTGTTCGTTTGTCGTTGGTTCGTTTGTTTCTTTGTATCTTTGTTTCTTTGTCTCTTTGATCGTTTGTTCGTTTGTTCGTTTGTCTCTTTGATCGTTTGTTCGTTTGTTCGTTTGTTCGCTTGTTCGTTTGTTCGCTTGTTCGTTTGTTCGGTTGTTCGTTTGTTCGTTTGTTCGTTTGTTCGTTTGTTCGTTTGTTCGTTTGTTCGTTTGTTCGTTTGTTCGTTTGTCCGTTTGTTCGTTTGTTCGTTTGTTCGTTTGTTCGTTTGTTCGTTTGTTCGTTTGTTCGTTTGTTCGTTTGTTCGTTGGTTCGCTGGTTCGTTGTTTCGTTGGTTCGTTGGTTCGTTGGTTCGTTGGTTCGTTGGTTCGTTGGTTCGTTGGTTCGTTGGTTCGTTGGTTCGTTGGTTCGTTGGTTCGTTGGTTCGTTTGTTCGTTGGTTCGTTGGTTCCTTTGTTCTTTTATTCGTTTGTTCGTTTGTTCGTTTGTTCGTTTGTTCGTTTGTTCGTTTGTTCGTTTGTTCGTTTTGTCGTTTTTTCGTTTGTTCGTTGGTTCGTTGGTTCGTTGCTTCGTTGCTTCGTTGGTTCGTTGGTTCGTTGGTTGGTTGGTTCCTTGGTTCGTTGGTTCGTTGGTTCGTTGGTTCGTTGGTTCGTTGGTTCGTTGGTTCGTTTGTTCGTTTGATCGTTTGTTCGTTTGTTCGTTTATTCGTTTGTTCGTTTGTTCGTTTGTTCGTTTGTTCGTTTGTTCGTTTGTTCGTTTGTTCGTTTGTTCGTTTGTTCGTTTGTTCGTTTGTTCGTTTGTTCGTTTGTTCGTTTGTTCGTTTGTTCGTTTGTTCGTTTGTTCGTTTGTTCGTTTGTTCGTTTGTTCGTTTGTTCGTTTGTTCGTTTGTTCGTTTGTTCGTTTGTTCGTTTGTTCGTTTGTTCGTTTGTTCGTTTGTTCGTTTGTTCGTTTTGTCGTTTTTTCGTTTGTTCGATGGTTCGTTGGTTCGTTGTTTCGTTAGTTCGTTGGTTCGTTGGTTCGTTTGTTTCTTTGTATCTTTGTTTCTTTGTCTCTTTGATAGTTTTTTCGTTTGTCTCTTTGGATCGTTTGTTCGTTTGTTCGTTTGTTCGTTTGTTCGTTTGTTCGTTTGTTCTTTGGTTCGTTGGTTCGTTTTTTCGTTGGTTCGTTGTTTCGTTGGTTCGTTGGTTCGTTGTTTCGTTGGTTCGTTGGTTCGTTTGTTTCTTTGTTTCTTTGTTTCTTTGTCTCTTTGTTCGTTTGTTCGTTTGTTCGTTTGTTCGTTTGTTCGTTGGTTCGTTTGTTCGTTAGTTCGTTTGTTCGTTTGTTCGTTTGTTCGTTTGTTCGTTTGTTCGTTTGTTCGTTGGTTCGTTGTTTCGTTGTTTCGTTGTTTCGTTGGTTCGTTTGTACGTTTGTTCGTTGGTTCGTTGTTTCGTTGGTTCGTTGGTTCGTTGGTTCGTTGGTTCGTTGGTTCGTTGGTTCGTTGGTTCGTTGGTTCGTTGGTTCGTTGGTTCGTTTGTTTCTTTGTTTCCTTGTTTCTTTGTCTCTTTGTTCGATTGTTCGTTTGTTCGTTAGTTCGTTTGTTTGCTTTTTCGTTTGTTCGTGGGTTCGTTGGTTCAATGGTTCGTTGGTTCGTTTTTTCTTTGTTTGTTTGTTTCTTTGTCTCTTTGTTCGATTGTTCGTTTGTTCGTTTGATCGTTTGTTCGTTTGTTCGTTTATTCGTTTGTTCGTTTGTTCGTTTGTTCGTTTGTTCGTTTGTTCGTTTGTTCGTTGGTTCGTTGGTTCGTTGGTTCGTTGTTTCGTTGGTTCGTTGTTTCGTAGGTTCGTTGGTTCGTTGGTTCGTTTGTTTCTTTGTATCTTTGTTTCTTTGTCTCTTTGATAGTTTTTTCGTTTGTCTCTTTGGATCGTTTGTTCGTTTGTTCGTTTGCTCGTTTGTTCGTTTGTTCGTTTGTTCGTTTGTTCGTTTGTTCGTTTGTTCGTTTGTTCGTTTGTTCGTTTGTTCGTTTGTTCGTTTGTTCGTTTGTTCGTTTGTTCGTTTGTTCGTTTGATCGTTTGTTCGATTGTTCGTTTGTTCGTTTGTTCTTTTATTCGTTTGCTCGTTGGTACGTTGGTTCGTTGTTTCGTTGGTTCGTTGGTTCGTTGGTTCGTTGTTTCGTTGGTTCGTTGGTTCGTTGCTTCGTTGGTTCGTTGGTTCGTTTTTTCTTTGTTAGTTTGTTTCTTTGTCTCTTTGTTCGATTGTTCGTTTGTTCGTTTGATCGTTTGTTCGTTTGTTCGTTTGTTCGTTTGTTCGTTTGTTCGTTTGTTCGTTGGTTCGTTGGTTCGTTGTTTCGTTG
>NW_027486179.1:0-25622 GCF_050908995.1 Andrena cerasifolii
GTTTTACTCGTTTTACTAGTTTTACTCGTTTTACTCGTTTACCCGTTTTACTCGTTTTACTAGTTTTGCTCGTTTTGCTCGTTTTACTCGTTTTACTAGTTTTACTAGTTTTGCTCGTTTTACTCGTTTTACTCGTTTTACTCGATTTACTCGTTTTACTCGTTTTACTCGTTTTACTCGTTTTACTCGTTTTACTAGTTTTACTCGTTTTACTCGTTTTAGTCGTATCACTCGTTTTACTCGTTTTACTAGTTTTACTCGTTTTACTCGTATACCCGTTTTACTCGTTTTACTCGTTTTACTCGTTTTACTCGTTTTACTCGTTTTACTCGTTTTACTCGTTTTACTAGTTTTGCTCGTTTTACTCGTTTTACTCGTTTTACTCGTTTTACTCGTTTTACTCGTTTTACTCGTTTTACTCGGTTTACTCGTTTTACTCGTTTTACTCGGTTTACTCGTTTTACTAGTTTTACTCGTTTTACTCGTTTTACTCGTTTTACTCGTTTTACTCGTTTTACTCGTTTTACTCGTTTTACTCGTTTTACTCGTTTTACTCGTATTACTCGTATTACTTGTTTTACTCGTTTTACTCGTTTTACTCGTTTTACTCGTTTTACTCGTTTTACTAGTTTTACTAGTTTTACTCGTTTTACTCGTTTTATTCGTTTTACTCGTTTTACTCGTTTTACTCGTTTTACTCGTTTTACTCGTTTTACTCGTTTTACTCGTTTAACTAGTTTTACTCGTTTTACTCGTTTACCCGTTTTACTCGTTTTACTCGTTTTACTCGTTTTACTCGTTTTACTCGTTTTACTCGTTTTACTCGTTTTACTAGTTTTGCTCGTTTTACTCGTTTTACTCGTTTTACTAGTTTTACTCGTTTTACTCGTTTACCCGTTTTACTCGTTTTACTAGTTTTGCTCGTTTTGCTCGTTTTACTCGTTTTACTAGTTTTACTAGTTTTGCTCGTTTTACTCGTTTTACTCGTTTTACTCGATTTACTCGTTTTACTCGTTTTACTCGTTTTACTCGTTTTACTCGTTTTACTAGTTTTACTCGTTTTACTCGTTTTAGTCGTATCACTCGTTTTACTCGTTTTACTAGTTTTACTCGTTTTACTCGTATACCCGTTTTACTCGTTTTACTCGTTTTACTCGTTTTACTCGTTTTACTCGTTTTACTCGTTTTACTCGTTTTACTCGTTTTACTAGTTTTGCTCGTTTTACTCGTTTTACTAGTTTTACTCGTTTTACTCGTTTTAGTCGTTTTACTCGTTTTACTAGTTTTGCTCGTTTTGCTCGTTTTACTCGTTTTACTAGTTTTACTAGTTTTGCTCGTTTTACTCGTTTTACTCGTTTTACTCGATTTACTCGTTTTACTCGTTTTACTCGTTTTACTCGTTTTACTCGTTTTACTCGTTTTACTAGTTTTACTCGTTTTACTCGTTTTAGTCGTATCACTCGTTTTACTCGTTTTACTCGTTTTACTAGTTTTACTCGTTTTACTCGTTTTACTCGTTTTACTCGTTTTACTCGTTTTACTCGTTTTACTCGTTTTACTCGTTTTACTCGTTTTACTCGTTTTACTCGTTTTACTCGTTTTACTCGTTTTACTCGTTTTACTCGTTTTACTCGTTTTACTCGTTTTACTCGTTTTACTCGTTTTACTCGTTCTACTCGTTTACCCGTTTTACTCGTTTTACTCGTTTTACTCGTTTTACTCGTTTTACTCGTTTTACTCGTATTACTCGTTTTACTCGTTTTACTAGTTTTACTCGTTTTACTCGTTTACCCGTTTTACTCGTTTTACTCGTTTTACTCGTTTTACTCGTTTTACTCGTTTTACTAGTTTTACTCGTTTTACTCGTTTTACTCGTTTTACTAGTTTTACTCGTTTTAGTCGTATCACTCGTTTTACTCGTTTTACTAGTTTTACTCGTTTTACTCGTATACCCGTTTTACTCGTTTTACTCGTTTTACTCGTTTTACTCGTTTTACTCGTTTTACTCGTTTTACTCGTTTTACTCGTTTTACTCGTTTTACTCGTTTTACTCGTTTTACTCGTTTTACTCGTTTTACTCGTTTTACTCGTTTTTCTCGTTTTACTCGTTTTACTCGTTTTACTCGTTTTACTCGTTTTACTCGTTTTACTCGTATTACTCGTATTACTCGTTTTACTCGTTTTACTCGTTTTACTCGGTTTACTCGTTTTACTAGTTTTACTCGTTTTACTCGTTTTACTCGTTTTACTAGTTTTACTCGTTTTACTCGTTTTACTCGTTTTACTCGTTTTACTCGTTTTACTCGTTTTACTCGTTTTATTCGTTTTACTCGTTTTACCCGTTTTACTCGGTTTACTCGTTTTAATCGGTTTACTCGTTTTACTAGTTTTACTCGTTTTACTCGTTTTACTCGTTTTAATCGTTTTACTCGTTTTACTCGTTTTACTCGTTTTACTCGTTTTACTCGTTTTACTCGTTTTACTCGTTTTACTCGTATTACTCGTATTACTCGTTTTACTCGTTTTACTCGTTTTACTCGTTTTACTCGTTTTACTCGGTTTACTCGTTTTACTCGTTTTACTCGGTTTACTCGTTTTACTAGTTTTACTCGTTTTACTCGTTTTACTCGTTTTACTCGTTTTACTCGTTTTACTCGTTTTACTCGTTTTACTCGTATTACTCGTATTACTTGTTTTACTCGTTTTACTCGTTTTACTCGTTTTACTCGTTTTACTCGTTTTACTAGTTTTACTAGTTTTACTCGTTTTACTCGTTTTATTCGTTTTACTCGTTTTACTCGTTTTACTCGTTTTACTCGTTTTACTAGTTTTACTCGTTTTACTCGTTTTACTCGTTTTAATCGTTTTACTCGTTTTACTCGTTTTACTCGTTTTACTCGTTTTACTCGTTTTACTCGTATTACTCGTATTACTCGTTTTACTCGTTTTACTCGTTTTACTCGTTTTACTCGTTTTACTCGTTTTACTCGGTTTACTCGTTTTACTCGTTTTACTCGGTTTACTCGTTTTACTAGTTTTACTCGTTTTACTCGTTTTACTCGTTTTACTCGTTTTACTCGTTTTACTCGTTTTACTCGTTTTACTCGTATTACTCGTATTACTTGTTTTACTCGTTTTACTCGTTTTACTCGTTTTACTCGTTTTACTCGTTTTACTCGTTTTACTCGTTTTACTAGTTTTACTAGTTTTACTCGTTTTACTCGTTTTATTCGTTTTACTCGTTTTACTCGTTTTACTCGTTTTACTCGTTTTACTCGTTTAACTAGTTTTACTCGTTTTACTCGTTTACCCGTTTTACTCGTTTTACTCGTTTTACTCGTTTTACTCGTATTACTCGTTTTACTCGTTTTACTAGTTTTACTCGTTTTACTCGTTTACCCGTTTTACTCGTTTTACTCGTTTTACTCGTTTTACTCGTTTTACTCGTTTTACTCGTTTTACTCGTTTTACTAGTTTTACTCGTTTTACTCGTTTTAGTCGTTTTACTCGTTTTACTAGTTTTGCTCGTTTTGCTCGTTTTACTCGTTTTACTAGTTTTACTAGTTTTGCTCGTTTTACTCGTTTTACTCGTTTTACTCGATTTACTCGTTTTACTCGTTTTACTCGTTTTACTCGTTTTACTCGTTTTACTAGTTTTACTCGTTTTACTCGTTTTAGTCGTATCACTCGTTTTACTCGTTTTACTAGTTTTACTCGTTTTACTCGTATACCCGTTTTACTCGTTTTACTCGTTTTACTCGTTTTACTCGTTTTACTCGTTTTACTCGTTTTACTCGTTTTACTCGTTTTACTCGTTTTACTAGTTTTGCTCGTTTTACTCGTTTTACTCGTTTTACTAGTTTTACTCGTTTTACTCGTTTACCCGTTTTACTCGTTTTACTAGTTTTGCTCGTTTTGCTCGTTTTACTCGTTTTACTAGTTTTACTAGTTTTGCTCGTTTTACTCGTTTTACTCGTTTTACTCGTTTTACTCGTTTTACTAGTTTTACTCGTTTTACTCGTTTTACTCGTTTTACTCGTTTTACTCGTTTTACTCGTTTTACTCGTTTTACTCGTTTTACTCGTTTTACTCGTTTTATTCGTTTTACTCGTTTTACCCGTTTTACTCGGTTTACTCGTTTTAATCGGTTTACTCGTTTTACTAGTTTTACTCGTTTTACTCGTTTTACTCGTTTTAATCGTTTTACTCGTTTTACTCGTTTTACTCGTTTTACTCGTTTTACTCGTTTTACTCGTTTTACTCGTATTACTCGTATTACTCGTTTTACTCGTTTTACTCGTTTTACTCGTTTTACTCGTTTTACTCGTTTTACTCGTTTTACTCGTTTTACTAGTTTTGCTCGTTTTACTCGTTTTACTCGTTTTACTCGATTTACTCGTTTTACTCGTTTTACTCGTTTTACTCGTTTTACTCGTTTTACTCGTTCTACTCGTTCTACTCGTTCTACTCGTTTTACTCGTTTTACTCGTTTTACTCGTTTTACTCGTTTTACTCGTATACCCGTTTTACTCGTTTTACTCGTTTTACTCGTTTTACTCGTTTTACTCGTTTTACTCGTTTTACTCGTTTTACTCGTTTTTCTCGTTTTACTCGTTTTACTCGTTTTACTCGTTTTACTCGTTTTACTCGTTTTACTCGTATTACTCGTATTACTCGTTTTACTCGTTTTACTCGTTTTACTCGGTTTACTCGTTTTACTAGTTTTACTCGTTTTACTCGTTTTACTCGTTTTACTAGTTTTACTCGTTTTACTCGTTTTACTCGTTTTACTCGTTTTACTCGTTTTACTCGTTTTACTCGTTTTACTCGTTTTATTCGTTTTACTCGTTTTACCCGTTTTACTCGTTTTACTCGTTTTACTCGTTTTACTCGTTTTACTCGTTTTACTCGTATTACTCGTTTTACTCGTTTTACTAGTTTTACTCGTTTTACTCGTTTTACTCGTTTTACTCGTTTTACTCGTTTTACTCGTATTACTCGTATTACTCGTTTTACTCGTTTTACTCGTTTTACTCGTTTTACTCGTTTTACTCGTTTTACTAGTTTTACTAGTTTTACTCGTTTTACTCGTTTTATTCGTTTTACTCGTTTTACTCGTTTTACTCGTTTTACTCGTTTTACTCGTTTTACTCGTTTAACTAGTTTTACTCGTTTTACTCGTTTACCCGTTTTACTCGTTTTACTCGTTTTACTCGTTTTACTCGTTTTACTCGTTTTACTCGTTTTACTCGTTTTACTCGTTTTACTAGTTTTGCTCGTTTTACTCGTTTTACTCGTTTTACTAGTTTTACTCGTTTTACTCGTTTACCCGTTTTACTCGTTTTACTAGTTTTGCTCGTTTTGCTCGTTTTACTCGTTTTACTAGTTTTACTAGTTTTGCTCGTTTTACTCGTTTTACTCGTTTTACTCGATTTACTCGTTTTACTCGTTTTACTCGTTTTACTCGTTTTACTCGTTTTACTAGTTTTACTCGTTTTACTCGTTTTAGTCGTATCACTCGTTTTACTCGTTTTACTAGTTTTACTCGTTTTACTCGTATACCCGTTTTACTCGTTTTACTCGTTTTACTCGTTTTACTCGTTTTACTCGTTTTACTCGTTTTACTCGTTTTACTCGTTTTACTCGTTTTACTAGTTTTGCTCGTTTTACTCGTTTTACTAGTTTTACTCGTTTTACTCGTTTTAGTCGTTTTACTCGTTTTACTAGTTTTGCTCGTTTTGCTCGTTTTACTCGTTTTACTAGTTTTACTAGTTTTGCTCGTTTTACTCGTTTTACTCGTTTTACTCGATTTACTCGTTTTACTCGTTTTACTCGTTTTACTCGTTTTACTCGTTTTACTCGTTTTACTAGTTTTACTCGTTTTACTCGTTTTAGTCGTATCACTCGTTTTACTCGTTTTACTCGTTTTACTAGTTTTACTCGTTTTACTCGTTTTACTCGTTTTACTCGTTTTACTCGTTTTACTCGTTTTACTCGTTTTACTCGTTTTACTCGTTTTACTCGTTTTACTCGTTTTACTCGTTTTACTCGTTTTACTCGTTTTACTCGTTTTACTCGTTTTACTCGTTTTACTCGTTTTACTCGTTTTACTCGTTTTACTCGTTTTACTCGTTTTACTCGTTTTACTCGTTTTACTCGTTTTACTCGTTTTACTCGTTTTACTCGTTTTACTCGTTTTACTCGTTCTACTCGTTTACCCGTTTTACTCGTTTTACTCGTTTTACTCGTTTTACTCGTTTTACTCGTTTTACTCGTATTACTCGTTTTACTCGTTTTACTAGTTTTACTCGTTTTACTCGTTTACCCGTTTTACTCGTTTTACTCGTTTTACTCGTTTTACTCGTTTTACTCGTTTTACTAGTTTTACTCGTTTTACTCGTTTTACTCGTTTTACTAGTTTTACTCGTTTTAGTCGTATCACTCGTTTTACTCGTTTTACTAGTTTTACTCGTTTTACTCGTATACCCGTTTTACTCGTTTTACTCGTTTTACTCGTTTTACTCGTTTTACTCGTTTTACTCGTTTTACTCGTTTTACTCGTTTTACTCGTTTTACTCGTTTTACTCGTTTTACTCGTTTTACTCGTTTTTCTCGTTTTACTCGTTTTACTCGTTTTACTCGTTTTACTCGTTTTACTCGTTTTACTCGTATTACTCGTATTACTCGTTTTACTCGTTTTACTCGTTTTACTCGGTTTACTCGTTTTACTAGTTTTACTCGTTTTACTCGTTTTACTCGTTTTACTAGTTTTACTCGTTTTACTCGTTTTACTCGTTTTACTCGTTTTACTCGTTTTACTCGTTTTACTCGTTTTACTCGTTTTATTCGTTTTACTCGTTTTACCCGTTTTACTCGGTTTACTCGTTTTAATCGGTTTACTCGTTTTACTAGTTTTACTCGTTTTACTCGTTTTACTCGTTTTAATCGTTTTACTCGTTTTACTCGTTTTACTCGTTTTACTCGTTTTACTCGTTTTACTCGTTTTACTCGTATTACTCGTATTACTCGTTTTACTCGTTTTACTCGTTTTACTCGTTTTACTCGTTTTACTCGGTTTACTCGTTTTACTCGTTTTACTCGGTTTACTCGTTTTACTAGTTTTACTCGTTTTACTCGTTTTACTCGTTTTACTCGTTTTACTCGTTTTACTCGTTTTACTCGTATTACTCGTATTACTTGTTTTACTCGTTTTACTCGTTTTACTCGTTTTACTCGTTTTACTCGTTTTACTAGTTTTACTAGTTTTACTCGTTTTACTCGTTTTATTCGTTTTACTCGTTTTACTCGTTTTACTCGTTTTACTCGTTTTACTCGTTTAACTAGTTTTACTCGTTTTACTCGTTTACCCGTTTTACTCGTTTTACTCGTTTTACTCGTTTTACTCGTATTACTCGTTTTACTCGTTTTACTCGTTTTACTCGTTTTACTCGGTTTACTCGTTTTACTAGTTTTACTCGTTTTACTCGTTTTACTCGTTTTACTAGTTTTACTCGTTTTACTCGTTTTACTCGTTTTACTCGTTTTACTCGATTTACTCGTTTTACTCGTTTTACTCGTTTTACTCGTTTTACTCGTTTTATTCGTTTTACTCGTTTTACCCGTTTTACTCGGTTTACTCGTTTTAATCGGTTTACTCGTTTTACTAGTTTTACTCGTTTTACTCGTTTTACTCGTTTTAATCGTTTTACTCGTTTTACTCGTTTTACTCGTTTTACTCGTTTTACTCGTTTTACTCGTTTTACTCGTATTACTCGTATTACTCGTTTTACTCGTTTTACTCGTTTTACTCGTATTACTCGTTTTACTCGTTTTACTAGTTTTACTCGTTTTACTCGTTTACCCGTTTTACTCGTTTTACTCGTTTTACTCGTTTTACTCGTTTTACTCGTTTTACTCGTTTTACTCGTTTTACTAGTTTTACTCGTTTTACTCGTTTTAGTCGTTTTACTCGTTTTACTAGTTTTGCTCGTTTTGCTCGTTTTACTCGTTTTACTAGTTTTACTAGTTTTGCTCGTTTTACTCGTTTTACTCGTTTTACTCGATTTACTCGTTTTACTCGTTTTACTCGTTTTACTCGTTTTACTCGTTTTACTAGTTTTACTCGTTTTACTCGTTTTAGTCGTATCACTCGTTTTACTCGTTTTACTAGTTTTACTCGTTTTACTCGTATACCCGTTTTACTCGTTTTACTCGTTTTACTCGTTTTACTCGTTTTACTCGTTTTACTCGTTTTACTCGTTTTAATCGGTTTACTCGTTTTACTAGTTTTACTCGTTTTACTCGTTTTACTCGTTTTAATCGTTTTACTCGTTTTACTCGTTTTACTCGTTTTACTCGTTTTACTCGTTTTACTCGTTTTACTCGTATTACTCGTATTACTCGTTTTACTCGTTTTACTCGTTTTACTCGTATTACTCGTTTTACTCGTTTTACTAGTTTTACTCGTTTTACTCGTTTACCCGTTTTACTCGTTTTACTCGTTTTACTCGTTTTACTCGTTTTACTCGTTTTACTCGTTTTACTCGTTTTACTAGTTTTACTCGTTTTACTCGTTTTAGTCGTTTTACTCGTTTTACTAGTTTTGCTCGTTTTGCTCGTTTTACTCGTTTTACTAGTTTTACTAGTTTTGCTCGTTTTACTCGTTTTACTCGTTTTACTCGATTTACTCGTTTTACTCGTTTTACTCGTTTTACTCGTTTTACTCGTTTTACTAGTTTTACTCGTTTTACTCGTTTTAGTCGTATCACTCGTTTTACTCGTTTTACTAGTTTTACTCGTTTTACTCGTATACCCGTTTTACTCGTTTTACTCGTTTTACTCGTTTTACTCGTTTTACTCGTTTTACTCGTTTTACTCGTTTTACTCGTTTTACTCGTTTTACTAGTTTTGCTCGTTTTACTCGTTTTACTCGTTTTACTAGTTTTACTCGTTTTACTCGTTTACCCGTTTTACTCGTTTTACTAGTTTTGCTCGTTTTGCTCGTTTTACTCGTTTTACTAGTTTTACTAGTTTTGCTCGTTTTACTCGTTTTACTCGTTTTACTCGATTTACTCGTTTTACTCGTTTTACTCGTTTTACTCGTTTTACTCGTTTTACTAGTTTTACTCGTTTTACTCGTTTTAGTCGTATCACTCGTTTTACTCGTTTTACTAGTTTTACTCGTTTTACTCGTATACCCGTTTTACTCGTTTTACTCGTTTTACTCGTTTTACTCGTTTTACTCGTTTTACTCGTTTTACTCGTTTTACTAGTTTTGCTCGTTTTACTCGTTTTACTCGTTTTACTAGTTTTACTCGTTTTGCTCGTTTTACTCGTTTTACTCGTTTTACTAGTTTTACTCGTTTTACTCGTTTACCCGTTTTACTCGTTTTACTAGTTTTGCTCGTTTTGCTCGTTTTACTCGTTTTTCTAGTTTTACTAGTTTTGCTCGTTTTACTCGTTTTACTCGTTTTACTCGATTTACTCGTTTTACTCGTTTTACTCGTTTTACTCGTTTTACTCGTTTTACTCGTTCTACTCGTTCTACTCGTTCTACTCGTTTTACTCGTTTTACTCGTTTTACTCGTTTTACTCGTTTTACTCGTTTTACTCGTTTTACTCGTTTTACTCGTTTTACTCGTTTTACTCGTTTTACTCGTTTTACTCGTTTTACTCGTTTTACTCGTTTTACTCGTTTTACTCGTTTTACTCGTTTTACTCGTTTTACTCGTTTTACTCGTTTTACTCGTTTTACTCGTTTTACTCGTTTTACTCGTTTTACTCGTTTTACTCGTTTTACTCGTTTTACTCGTTTTACTCGTTTTACTCGTTTTACTCGTTTTACTCGTTTTACTCGTTTTACTCGTTTTACTCGTTTTACTCGTTCTACTCGTTTACCCGTTTTACTCGTTTTACTCGTTTTACTCGTTTTACTCGTTTTACTCGTTTTACTCGTATTACTCGTTTTACTCGTTTTACTAGTTTTACTAGTTTTACTAGTTTTGCTCGTTTTACTCGTTTTACTCGTTTTACTCGATTTACTCGTTTTACTCGTTTTACTCGTTTTACTCGTTTTACTCGTTTTACTAGTTTTACTCGTTTTACTCGTTTTAGTCGTATCACTCGTTTTACTCGTTTTACTAGTTTTACTCGTTTTACTCGTATACCCGTTTTACTCGTTTTACTCGTTTTACTCGTTTTACTCGTTTTACTCGTTTTACTCGTTTTACTCGTTTTACTCGTTTTACTCGTTTTACTAGTTTTGCTCGTTTTACTCGTTTTACTAGTTTTACTCGTTTTACTCGTTTTAGTCGTTTTACTCGTTTTACTAGTTTTGCTCGTTTTGCTCGTTTTACTCGTTTTACTAGTTTTACTAGTTTTGCTCGTTTTACTCGTTTTACTCGTTTTACTCGATTTACTCGTTTTACTCGTTTTACTCGTTTTACTCGTTTTACTCGTTTTACTAGTTTTACTCGTTTTACTCGTTTTAGTCGTATCACTCGTTTTACTCGTTTTACTCGTTTTACTAGTTTTACTCGTTTTACTCGTTTTACTCGTTTTACTCGTTTTACTCGTTTTACTCGTTTTACTCGTTTTACTCGTTTTACTCGTTTTACTCGTTTTACTCGTTTTACTCGTTTTACTCGTTTTACTCGTTTTACTCGTTTTACTCGTTTTACTCGTTTTACTCGTTTTACTCGTTTTACTCGTTTTACTCGTTTTACTCGTTTTACTCGTTTTACTCGTTTTACTCGTTTTACTCGTTTTACTCGTTTTACTCGTTTTACTCGTTTTACTCGTTTTACTCGTTTTACTCGTTCTACTCGTTTACCCGTTTTACTCGTTTTACTCGTTTTACTCGTTTTACTCGTTTTACTCGTTTTACTCGTATTACTCGTTTTACTCGTTTTACTAGTTTTACTCGTTTTACTCGTTTACCCGTTTTACTCGTTTTACTCGTTTTACTCGTTTTACTCGTTTTACTCGTTTTACTAGTTTTACTCGTTTTACTCGTTTTACTCGTTTTACTAGTTTTACTCGTTTTAGTCGTATCACTCGTTTTACTCGTTTTACTAGTTTTACTCGTTTTACTCGTATACCCGTTTTACTCGTTTTACTCGTTTTACTCGTTTTACTCGTTTTACTCGTTTTACTCGTTTTACTCGTTTTACTCGTTTTACTCGTTTTACTCGTTTTACTCGTTTTACTCGTTTTACTCGTTTTTCTCGTTTTACTCGTTTTACTCGTTTTACTCGTTTTACTCGTTTTACTCGTTTTACTCGTATTACTCGTATTACTCGTTTTACTCGTTTTACTCGTTTTACTCGGTTTACTCGTTTTACTAGTTTTACTCGTTTTACTCGTTTTACTCGTTTTACTAGTTTTACTCGTTTTACTCGTTTTACTCGTTTTACTCGTTTTACTCGTTTTACTCGTTTTACTCGTTTTACTCGTTTTATTCGTTTTACTCGTTTTACCCGTTTTACTCGGTTTACTCGTTTTAATCGGTTTACTCGTTTTACTAGTTTTACTCGTTTTACTCGTTTTACTCGTTTTAATCGTTTTACTCGTTTTACTCGTTTTACTCGTTTTACTCGTTTTACTCGTTTTACTCGTTTTACTCGTATTACTCGTATTACTCGTTTTACTCGTTTTACTCGTTTTACTCGTTTTACTCGTTTTACTCGGTTTACTCGTTTTACTCGTTTTACTCGGTTTACTCGTTTTACTAGTTTTACTCGTTTTACTCGTTTTACTCGTTTTACTCGTTTTACTCGTTTTACTCGTTTTACTCGTATTACTCGTATTACTTGTTTTACTCGTTTTACTCGTTTTACTCGTTTTACTCGTTTTACTCGTTTTACTAGTTTTACTAGTTTTACTCGTTTTACTCGTTTTATTCGTTTTACTCGTTTTACTCGTTTTACTCGTTTTACTCGTTTTACTCGTTTAACTAGTTTTACTCGTTTTACTCGTTTACCCGTTTTACTCGTTTTACTCGTTTTACTCGTTTTACTCGTATTACTCGTTTTACTCGTTTTACTCGTTTTACTCGTTTTACTCGGTTTACTCGTTTTACTAGTTTTACTCGTTTTACTCGTTTTACTCGTTTTACTAGTTTTACTCGTTTTACTCGTTTTACTCGTTTTACTCGTTTTACTCGTTTTACTCGTTTTACTCGTTTTACTCGTTTTACTCGTTTTACTCGTTTTATTCGTTTTACTCGTTTTACCCGTTTTACTCGGTTTACTCGTTTTAATCGGTTTACTCGTTTTACTAGTTTTACTCGTTTTACTCGTTTTACTCGTTTTAATCGTTTTACTCGTTTTACTCGTTTTACTCGTTTTACTCGTTTTACTCGTTTTACTCGTTTTACTCGTTTTACTCGTTTTACTCGTATTACTCGTATTACTCGTTTTACTCGTTTTACTCGTTTTACTCGTATTACTCGTTTTACTCGTTTTACTAGTTTTACTCGTTTTACTCGTTTACCCGTTTTACTCGTTTTACTCGTTTTACTCGTTTTACTCGTTTTACTCGTTTTACTCGTTTTACTCGTTTTACTAGTTTTACTCGTTTTACTCGTTTTAGTCGTTTTACTCGTTTTACTAGTTTTGCTCGTTTTGCTCGTTTTACTCGTTTTACTAGTTTTACTAGTTTTGCTCGTTTTACTCGTTTTACTCGTTTTACTCGATTTACTCGTTTTACTCGTTTTACTCGTTTTACTCGTTTTACTCGTTTTACTAGTTTTACTCGTTTTACTCGTTTTAGTCGTATCACTCGTTTTACTCGTTTTACTAGTTTTACTCGTTTTACTCGTATACCCGTTTTACTCGTTTTACTCGTTTTACTCGTTTTACTCGTTTTACTCGTTTTACTCGTTTTACTCGTTTTAATCGGTTTACTCGTTTTACTAGTTTTACTCGTTTTACTCGTTTTACTCGTTTTAATCGTTTTACTCGTTTTACTCGTTTTACTCGTTTTACTCGTTTTACTCGTTTTACTCGTTTTACTCGTATTACTCGTATTACTCGTTTTACTCGTTTTACTCGTTTTACTCGTATTACTCGTTTTACTCGTTTTACTAGTTTTACTCGTTTTACTCGTTTACCCGTTTTACTCGTTTTACTCGTTTTACTCGTTTTACTCGTTTTACTCGTTTTACTCGTTTTACTCGTTTTACTAGTTTTACTCGTTTTACTCGTTTTAGTCGTTTTACTCGTTTTACTAGTTTTGCTCGTTTTGCTCGTTTTACTCGTTTTACTAGTTTTACTAGTTTTGCTCGTTTTACTCGTTTTACTCGTTTTACTCGATTTACTCGTTTTACTCGTTTTACTCGTTTTACTCGTTTTACTCGTTTTACTAGTTTTACTCGTTTTACTCGTTTTAGTCGTATCACTCGTTTTACTCGTTTTACTAGTTTTACTCGTTTTACTCGTATACCCGTTTTACTCGTTTTACTCGTTTTACTCGTTTTACTCGTTTTACTCGTTTTACTCGTTTTACTCGTTTTACTCGTTTTACTCGTTTTACTAGTTTTGCTCGTTTTACTCGTTTTACTCGTTTTACTAGTTTTACTCGTTTTACTCGTTTACCCGTTTTACTCGTTTTACTAGTTTTGCTCGTTTTGCTCGTTTTACTCGTTTTACTAGTTTTACTAGTTTTGCTCGTTTTACTCGTTTTACTCGTTTTACTCGATTTACTCGTTTTACTCGTTTTACTCGTTTTACTCGTTTTACTCGTTTTACTAGTTTTACTCGTTTTACTCGTTTTAGTCGTATCACTCGTTTTACTCGTTTTACTAGTTTTACTCGTTTTACTCGTATACCCGTTTTACTCGTTTTACTCGTTTTACTCGTTTTACTCGTTTTACTCGTTTTACTCGTTTTACTCGTTTTACTAGTTTTGCTCGTTTTACTCGTTTTACTCGTTTTACTAGTTTTACTCGTTTTGCTCGTTTTACTCGTTTTACTCGTTTTACTAGTTTTACTCGTTTTACTCGTTTACCCGTTTTACTCGTTTTACTAGTTTTGCTCGTTTTGCTCGTTTTACTCGTTTTTCTAGTTTTACTAGTTTTGCTCGTTTTACTCGTTTTACTCGTTTTACTCGATTTACTCGTTTTACTCGTTTTACTCGTTTTACTCGTTTTACTCGTTTTACTCGTTCTACTCGTTCTACTCGTTCTACTCGTTTTACTCGTTTTACTCGTTTTACTCGTTTTACTCGTTTTACTCGTATACCCGTTTTACTCGTTTTACTCGTTTTACTCGTTTTACTCGTTTTACTCGTTTTACTCGTTTTACTCGTTTTACTCGTTTTACTCGTTTTTCTCGTTTTACTCGTTTTACTCGTTTTACTCGTTTTACTCGTTTTACTCGTTTTACTCGTATTACTCGTATTACTCGTTTTACTCGTTTTACTCGTTTTACTCGGTTTACTCGTTTTACTAGTTTTACTCGTTTTACTCGTTTTACTCGTTTTACTAGTTTTACTCGTTTTACTCGTTTTACTCGTTTTACTCGTTTTACTCGTTTTACTCGTTTTACTCGTTTTACTCGTTTTATTCGTTTTACTCGTTTTACCCGTTTTACTCGTTTTACTCGTTTTACTCGTTTTACTCGTTTTACTCGTTTTACTCGTATTACTCGTTTTACTCGTTTTACTAGTTTTACTCGTTTTACTCGTTTTACTCGTTTTACTCGTTTTACTCGTTTTACTCGTATTACTCGTATTACTCGTTTTACTCGTTTTACTCGTTTTACTCGTTTTACTCGTTTTACTCGTTTTACTAGTTTTACTAGTTTTACTCGTTTTACTCGTTTTATTCGTTTTACTCGTTTTACTCGTTTTACTCGTTTTACTCGTTTTACTCGTTTTACTCGTTTAACTAGTTTTACTCGTTTTACTCGTTTACCCGTTTTACTCGTTTTACTCGTTTTACTCGTTTTACTCGTTTTACTCGTTTTACTCGTTTTACTCGTTTTACTCGTTTTACTAGTTTTGCTCGTTTTACTCGTTTTACTCGTTTTACTAGTTTTACTCGTTTTACTCGTTTACCCGTTTTACTCGTTTTACTAGTTTTGCTCGTTTTGCTCGTTTTACTCGTTTTACTAGTTTTACTAGTTTTGCTCGTTTTACTCGTTTTACTCGTTTTACTCGATTTACTCGTTTTACTCGTTTTACTCGTTTTACTCGTTTTACTCGTTTTACTAGTTTTACTCGTTTTACTCGTTTTAGTCGTATCACTCGTTTTACTCGTTTTACTAGTTTTACTCGTTTTACTCGTATACCCGTTTTACTCGTTTTACTCGTTTTACTCGTTTTACTCGTTTTACTCGTTTTACTCGTTTTACTCGTTTTACTCGTTTTACTCGTTTTACTAGTTTTGCTCGTTTTACTCGTTTTACTAGTTTTACTCGTTTTACTCGTTTTAGTCGTTTTACTCGTTTTACTAGTTTTGCTCGTTTTGCTCGTTTTACTCGTTTTACTCGTTTTACTCGTTTTACTCGTTTTAGTCGTTTTACTCGTTTTACTAGTTTTGCTCGTTTTGCTCGTTTTACTCGTTTTACTCGTTTTACTAGTTTTACTAGTTTTGCTCGTTTTACTCGTTTTACTCGTTTTACTCGATTTACTCGTTTTACTCGTTTTACTCGTTTTACTCGTTTTACTCGTTTTACTAGTTTTACTCGTTTTACTCGTTTTAGTCGTATCACTCGTTTTACTCGTTTTACTCGTTTTACTAGTTTTACTCGTTTTACTCGTTTTACTCGTTTTACTCGTTTTACTCGTTTTACTCGTTTTACTCGTTTTACTCGTTTTACTCGTTTTACTCGTTTTACTCGTTTTACTCGTTTTACTCGTTTTACTCGTTTTACTCGTTTTACTCGTTTTACTCGTTTTACTCGTTTTACTCGTTTTACTCGTTTTACT
Source organism: Andrena cerasifolii (assembly GCF_050908995.1). NCBI lineage: Eukaryota > Metazoa > Arthropoda > Insecta > Hymenoptera > Andrenidae > Andrena > Andrena cerasifolii. The sequence goes on from NW_027486179.1 coordinate 15,931, forward strand.
CGTTTTACTCGTTTTACTCGTTTTACTCGTTTTACTCGTTTTACTCGTTTTACTAGTTTTACTAGTTTTGCTCGTTTTACTCGTTTTACTCGTTTTACTCGATTTACTCGTTTTACTCGTTTTACTCGTTTTACTCGTTTTACTCGTTTTACTAGTTTTACTCGTTTTACTCGTTTTAGTCGTATCACTCGTTTTACTCGTTTTACTCGTTTTACTAGTTTTACTCGTTTTACTCGTTTTACTCGTTTTACTCGTTTTACTCGTTTTACTCGTTTTACTCGTTTTACTCGTTTTACTCGTTTTACTCGTTTTACTCGTTTTACTCGTTTTACTCGTTTTACTCGTTTTATTCGTTTTACTCGTTTTACCCGTTTTACTCGGTTTACTCGTTTTAATCGGTTTACTCGTTTTACTAGTTTTACTCGTTTTACTCGTTTTACTCGTTTTAATCGTTTTACTCGTTTTACTCGTTTTACTCGTTTTACTCGTTTTACTCGTTTTACTCGTTTTACTCGTATTACTCGTATTACTCGTTTTACTCGTTTTACTCGTTTTACTCGTTTTACTCGTTTTACTCGGTTTACTCGTTTTACTCGTTTTACTCGGTTTACTCGTTTTACTAGTTTTACTAGTTTTACTCGTTTTACTCGTTTTACTCGTTTTACTCGTTTTACTCGTTTTACTCGTTTTACTCGTTTTACTCGTATTACTCGTATTACTTGTTTTACTCGTTTTACTCGTTTTACTCGTTTTACTCGTTTTACTCGTTTTACTAGTTTTACTAGTTTTACTCGTTTTACTCGTTTTATTCGTTTTACTCGTTTTACTCGTTTTACTCGTTTTACTCGTTTTACTCGTTTAACTAGTTTTACTCGTTTTACTCGTTTACCCGTTTTACTCGTTTTACTCGTTTTACTCGTTTTACTCGTATTACTCGTTTTACTCGTTTTACTCGTTTTACTCGTTTTACTCGGTTTACTCGTTTTACTAGTTTTACTCGTTTTACTCGTTTTACTCGTTTTACTAGTTTTACTCGTTTTACTCGTTTTACTCGTTTTACTCGTTTTACTCGTTTTACTCGTTTTACTCGTTTTACTCGTTTTACTCGTTTTACTCGTTTTATTCGTTTTACTCGTTTTACCCGTTTTACTCGGTTTACTCGTTTTAATCGGTTTACTCGTTTTACTAGTTTTACTCGTTTTACTCGTTTTACTCGTTTTAATCGTTTTACTCGTTTTACTCGTTTTACTCGTTTTACTCGTTTTACTCGTTTTACTCGTTTTACTCGTATTACTCGTATTACTCGTTTTACTCGTTTTACTCGTTTTACTCGTTTTACTCGTTTTACTCGTTTTACTCGTTTTACTCGTTTTACTAGTTTTACTCGTTTTACTCGTTTTAGTCGTTTTACTCGTTTTACTAGTTTTGCTCGTTTTGCTCGTTTTACTCGTTTTACTAGTTTTACTAGTTTTGCTCGTTTTACTCGTTTTACTCGTTTTACTCGATTTACTCGTTTTACTCGTTTTACTCGTTTTACTCGTTTTACTCGTTTTACTCGTTTTACTCGTTTTACTAGTTTTACTCGTTTTACTCGTTTTAGTCGTATCACTCGTTTTACTCGTTTTACTAGTTTTACTCGTTTTACTCGTATACCCGTTTTACTCGTTTTACTCGTTTTACTCGTTTTACTCGTTTTACTCGTTTTACTCGTTTTACTCGTTTTACTCGTTTTACTAGTTTTGCTCGTTTTACTCGTTTTACTCGTTTTACTAGTTTTACTCGTTTTACTCGTTTACCCGTTTTACTCGTTTTACTCGTTTTACTCGTATTACTCGTTTTACTCGTTTTACTAGTTTTACTCGTTTTACTCGTTTACCCGTTTTACTCGTTTTACTCGTTTTACTCGTTTTACTCGTTTTACTCGTTTTACTCGTTTTACTCGTTTTACTCGTTTTACTCGTTTTACTCGTTTTACTCGTTTTACTCGTTTTACTCGTTTTACTCGTTTTACTCGTTTTACTCGTTTTACTCGTTTTACTCGTTTTACTCGTTTTACTCGTTTTACTCGTTTTACTCGTTCTACTCGTTCTACTCGTTCTACTCGTTCTACTCGTTCTACTCGTTCTACTCGTTCTACTCGTTCTACTCGTTCTACTCGTTTTACTCGTTTTACTCGTTTTACTCGTTTTACTCGTTTTACTCGTTTTACTCGTTTTACTCGTTTTACTCGTTTTACTCGTTTTACTAGTTTTACTCGTTTACCCGTTTTACTCGTTTTACTCGTTTTACTCGTTTCACTCGTTTTACTCGTTTTACTCGTTTTACTCGTTTTACTCGTTTTACTCGTTTTACTCGATTTACTCGTTTTATTCGTTTTACTCGTTTTACTCGTTTTACTCGTTTTACTTGTTTTACTCGTTTTACTAGTTTTACTCGTTTTACTCGTTTACCCGTTTTACTCGTTTTACTCGTTTTACTCGTTTTACTCGTATTACTCGTTTTACTCGTTTTACTCGTTTTACTAGTTTTACTCGTTTTACTCGTTTTACTAGTTTTACTCGTTTTACTAGTTTTACTCGTTTTACTCGTATACCCGTTTTACTCGTTTTACTCGTTTTACTCGTTTTACTCGTTTTACTCGTTTTACTCGTTTTACTCGTTTTACTCGTTTTACTCGTTTTACTCGTTTTACTCGTTTTACTCGTTTTACTCGTTTTACTCGTTTTACTCGTTTTACTCGTTTTACTCGTTTTACTCGTTTTATTCGTTTTACTCGTTTTACTCGTTTTACTCGTTTTACTCGTTTTACTTGTTTTACTCGTTTTACTAGTTTTACTCGTTTTACTCGTTTTACTCGTTTTACTCGTTTTACTAGTTTTACTCGTTTTACTCGTTTTACTCGTTTTACTAGTTTTACTCGTTTTAGTCGTATCACTCGTTTTACTCGTTTTACTAGTTTTACTCGTTTTACTCGTATACCCGTTTTACTCGTTTTACTCGTTTTACTCGTTTTACTCGTTTTACTCGTTTTACTCGTTTTACTAGTTTTACTAGTTTTACTCGTTTTACTCGTTTTACTCGTTTTACTCGTTTTACTCGTTTTACTCGTTTTACTCGTTTTACTCGTTTTACTCGTTTTATTCGTTTTACTCGTTTTACTCGTTTTACTCGTTTTACTCGTTTTACTCGTTTTACTCGTTTTACTCGTTTTACTCGTTTTACTCGTTTTACTAGTTTTGCTCGTCTTACTCGTTTTACTCGTTTTACTCGTTTTACTCGTTTTACTCGTTTTACTCGTTTTACTCGTTTTACTCGTTTTACTCGTTTTACTCGTTTTACTCGTTTTACTCGTTTTACTCGTTTTACTCGTTTTACTCGTTTTACTCGTTTTACTCGTTTTACTAGTTTTGCTCGTTTTACTCGTTTTACTCGTTTTACTCGATTTACTCGTTTTACTCGTTTTACTCGTTTTACTCGTTTTACTCGTTTTACTAGTTTTACTCGTTTTACTCGTTTTAGTCGTATCACTCGTTTTACTCGTTTTACTAGTTTTACTCGTTTTACTCGTATACCCGTTTTACTCGTTTTACTCGTTTTACTCGTTTTACTCGTTTTACTCGTTTTACTCGTTTTACTCGTTTTACTAGTTTTGCTCGTTTTACTCGTTTTACTCGTTTTACTAGTTTTACTCGTTTTACTCGTTTACCCGTTTTACTCGTTTTACTCGTTTTACTCGTATTACTCGTTTTACTCGTTTTACTAGTTTTACTCGTTTTACTCGTTTACCCGTTTTACTCGTTTTACTCGTTTTACTCGTTTTACTCGTTTTACTCGTTTTACTCGTTTTACTCGTTTTACTCGTTTTACTCGTTTTACTCGTTTTACTCGTTTTACTCGTTTTACTCGTTTTACTCGTTCTACTCGTTCTACTCGTTCTACTCGTTCTACTCGTTCTACTCGTTCTACTCGTTCTACTCGTTTTACTCGTTTTACTCGTTTTACTCGTTTTACTCGTTTTACTCGTTTTACTCGTTTTACTCGTTTTACTCGTTTTACTAGTTTTACTCGTTTTACTCGTTTTACTCGTTTCACTCGTTTTACTCGTTTTACTCGTTTTACTCGTTTTACTCGTTTTACTCGTTTTACTCGTTTTACTCGTTTTACTCGTTTTACTCGATTTACTCGTTTTATTCGTTTTACTCGTTTTACTCGTTTTACTCGTTTTACTTGTTTTACTCGTTTTACTAGTTTTACTAGTTTTACTCGTTTTACTCGTTTACCCGTTTTACTCGTTTTACTCGTTTTACTCGTTTTACTCGTTTTACTCGTATTACTCGTTTTACTCGTTTTACTAGTTTTACTCGTTTTACTCGTTTTACTAGTTTTACTCGTTTTACTAGTTTTACTCGTTTTACTCGTATACCCGTTTTACTCGTTTTACTCGTTTTACTCGTTTTACTCGTTTTACTCGTTTTACTCGTTTTACTCGTTTTACTCGTTTTACTCGTTTTACTCGTTTTACTCGTTTTACTCGTTTTACTCGTTTTACTCGTTTTACTCGTTTTACTCGTTTTACTCGTTTTACTCGTTTTATTCGTTTTACTCGTTTTACTCGTTTTACTCGTTTTACTCGTTTTACTTGTTTTACTCGTTTTACTAGTTTTACTCGTTTTACTCGTTTTACTCGTTTTACTCGTTTTACTAGTTTTACTCGTTTTACTCGTTTTACTAGTTTTACTCGTTTTACTCGTTTTAGTCGTATCACTCGTTTTACTCGTTTTACTAGTTTTACTCGTTTTACTCGTATACCCGTTTTACTCGTTTTACTCGTTTTACTCGTTTTACTCGTTTTACTCGTTTTACTCGTTTTACTAGTTTTACTAGTTTTACTCGTTTTACTCGTTTTACTCGTTTTACTCGTTTTACTCGTTTTACTCGTTTTATTCGTTTTACTCGTTTTACTCGTTTTACTCGTATTACTCGTTTTACTCGTTTTACTCGTTTTACTCGTTTTACTCGTTTTACTAGTTTTGCTCGTCTTACTCGTTTTACTCGTTTTACTCGTTTTACTCGTTTTACTCGTTTTACTCGTTTTACTCGTTTTACTCGTTTTACTCGTTTTACTCGTTTTACTCGTTTTACTCGTTTTACTCGTTTTACTCGTTTTACTAGTTTTGCTCGTTTTGCTCGTTTTACTCGTTTTACTAGTTTTACTAGTTTTGCTCGTTTTACTCGTTTTACTCGTTTTACTCGATTTACTCGATTTACTCGTTTTACTCGTTTTACTCGTTTTACTCGTTTTACTCGTTTTACTCGTTTTACTAGTTTTACTCGTTTTACTCGTTTTAGTCGTATCACTCGTTTTACTCGTTTTACTAGTTTTACTCGTTTTACTCGTATTCCCGTTTTACTCGTTTTACTCGTTTTACTCGTTTTACTCGTTTTACTCGTTTTACTCGTTTTACTCGTTTTACTCGTTTTACTCGTTTTACTCGTTTTACTCGTTTTACTCGTTTTACTAGTTTTACTCGTTTTACTCGTATTACTCGTTTTACTCGTTTTACTCGTTTTACTAGTTTTACTCGTTTTACTCGTTTACCCGTTTTACTCGTTTTACTCGTTTTACTCGTTTTACTCGTTTTACTCGTTTTACTCGTTTTACTCGTTTTACTCGTTTTACTCGTATTACTCGTATTACTCGTTTTACTCGTTTTACTCGTTCTACTCGTTCTACTCGTTTTACTCGTTTTACTCGTTTTACTCGTTTTACTCGTTTTACTCGTTTTACTCGTTTTACTCGTTTTACTCGTTTTACTCGTTTTACTCGTTTTACTCGTTTTACTCGTTTTACTCGTTTTACTCGTTTTACTCGTTTTACTCGTTTTACTCGTTTTACTCGTTTTACTCGTTTTACTCGTTTTACTCGTTTTACTCGTTTTACTCGTTTTACTCGTTCTACTCGTTTACCCGTTTTACTCGTTTTACTCGTTTTACTCGTTTTACTCGTTTTACTCGTATTACTCGTTTTACTCGTTTTACTAGTTTTACTCGTTTTACTCGTTTACCCGTTTTACTCGTTTTACTCGTTTTACTCGTTTTACTCGTTTTACTCGTTTTACTCGTTTTACTAGTTTTACTCGTTTTACTCGTTTTACTCGTTTTACTAGTTTTACTCGTTTTACTCGTTTTAGTCGTATCACTCGTTTTACTCGTTTTACTAGTTTTACTCGTTTTACTCGTATACCCGTTTTACTCGTTTTACTCGTTTTACTCGTTTTACTCGTTTTACTCGTTTTACTCGTTTTACTCGTTTTACTCGTTTTACTCGTTTTACTCGTTTTACTCGTTTTACTCGTTTTACTCGTTTTACTCGTTTTACTAGTTTTGCTCGTCTTACTAGTTTTACTCGTTTTACTCGTTTTACTCGTTTTACTCGTTTTACTCGTTTTACTCGTTTTACTCGTTTTACTCGTTTTACTCGTTTTACTCGTTTTACTCGTTTTACTCGTTTTACTCGTTTTACTCGTTTTACTCGTTTTACTCGTTCTACTCGTTCTACTCGTTTTACTCGTTTTACTCGTTTTACTCGTTTTACTCGTTTTACTCGTTTTACTCGTTTTACTCGTTTTACTCGTTTTACTCGTTTACCCGTTTTACTCGTTTTACTCGTTTTACTCGTTTTACTCGTTTTACTCGTTTTACTCGTTTTACTCGTTTTACTAGTTTTACTCGTTTTACTCCTTTTAGTCGTTTTACTCGTTTTACTAGTTTTGCTCGTTTTGCTCGTTTTACTCGTTTTACTAGTTTTACTAGTTTTGCTCGTTTTACTCGTTTTACTCGTTTTACTCGATTTACTCGTTTTACTCGTTTTACTCGTTTTACTCGTTTTACTCGTTTTACTCGTTTTACTAGTTTTACTCGTTTTACTCGTTTTAGTCGTATCACTCGTTTTACTCGTTTTACTAGTTTTACTCGTTTTACTCGTATACCCGTTTTACTCGTTTTACTCGTTTTACTCGTTTTACTCGTTTTACTCGTTTTACTCGTTTTACTAGTTTTGCTCGTTTTACTCGTTCTACTCGTTTTACTCGTTTTACTCGTTTTACTCGTTTTACTCGTTTTACTCGTTTTACTCGTTTTACTCGTTTTACTCGTTTTACTCGTTTTACTCGTTTTATTCGTTTTACTCGTTTTACTCGTTTTACTCGTTTTACTCGTTTTACTAGTTTTACTCGTTTACCCGTTTTACTCGTTTTACTCGTTTTACTCGTTTTACTCGTTTTACTCGTTTTACTCGTTTTACTCGTTTTACTCGTTTTACTCGTTTTACTCGTTTTACTCGTTTTACTCGTTTTACTCGTTTTACTCGTTTTACTCGTTTTACTCGTTTTACTCGTTTTACTCGTTTTACTCGTTTTACTCGTTTTACTCGTTTTACTCGTTTTACTCGTTTTACTCGTTTTACTCGTTTTACTCGTTTTACTCGTTTTACTCGTTTTACTCGTTCTACTCGTTTACCCGTTTTACTCGTTTTACTCGTTTTACTCGTTTTACTCGTTTTACTCGTTTTACTCGTATTACTCGTTTTACTCGTTTTACTAGTTTTACTCGTTTTACTCGTTTACCCGTTTTACTCGTTTTACTCGTTTTACTCGTTTTACTCGTTTTACTCGTTTTACTAGTTTTACTCGTTTTACTCGTTTTACTCGTTTTACTAGTTTTACTCGTTTTAGTCGTATCACTCGTTTTACTCGTTTTACTAGTTTTACTCGTTTTACTCGTATACCCGTTTTACTCGTTTTACTCGTTTTACTCGTTTTACTCGTTTTACTCGTTTTACTCGTTTTACTCGTTTTACTCGTTTTACTCGTTTTACTCGTTTTACTCGTTTTACTCGTTTTACTCGTTTTACTCGTTTTACTCGTTTTTCTCGTTTTACTCGTTTTACTCGTTTTACTCGTTTTACTCGTTTTACTCGTTTTACTCGTATTACTCGTATTACTCGTTTTACTCGTTTTACTCGTTTTACTCGGTTTACTCGTTTTACTAGTTTTACTCGTTTTACTCGTTTTACTCGTTTTACTAGTTTTACTCGTTTTACTCGTTTTACTCGTTTTACTCGTTTTACTCGTTTTACTCGTTTTACTCGTTTTACTCGTTTTATTCGTTTTACTCGTTTTACCCGTTTTACTCGGTTTACTCGTTTTAATCGGTTTACTCGTTTTACTAGTTTTACTCGTTTTACTCGTTTTACTCGTTTTAATCGTTTTACTCGTTTTACTCGTTTTACTCGTTTTACTCGTTTTACTCGTTTTACTCGTTTTACTCGTATTACTCGTATTACTCGTTTTACTCGTTTTACTCGTTTTACTCGTTTTACTCGTTTTACTCGGTTTACTCGTTTTACTCGTTTTACTCGGTTTACTCGTTTTACTAGTTTTACTCGTTTTACTCGTTTTACTCGTTTTACTCGTTTTACTCGTTTTACTCGTTTTACTCGTTTTACTCGTATTACTCGTATTACTTGTTTTACTCGTTTTACTCGTTTTACTCGTTTTACTCGTTTTACTAGTTTTACTAGTTTTACTCGTTTTACTCGTTTTATTCGTTTTACTCGTTTTACTCGTTTTACTCGTTTTACTCGTTTTACTCGTTTAACTAGTTTTACTCGTTTTACTCGTTTACCCGTTTTACTCGTTTTACTCGTTTTACTCGTTTTACTCGTATTACTCGTTTTACTCGTTTTACTAGTTTTACTCGTTTTACTCGTTTACCCGTTTTACTCGTTTTACTCGTTTTACTCGTTTTACTCGTTTTACTCGTTTTACTCGTTTTACTCGTTTTACTCGTTTTACTAGTTTTACTCGTTTTACTCGTTTTAGTCGTTTTACTAGTTTTGCTCGTTTTGCTCGTTTTACTCGTTTTACTAGTTTTACTAGTTTTCTAGTTTTGCTCGTTTTACTCGTTTTACTCGTTTTACTCGATTTACTCGTTTTACTCGTTTTACTCGTTTTACTCGTTTTACTCGTTTTACTAGTTTTACTCGTTTTACTCGTTTTAGTCGTATCACTCGTTTTACTCGTTTTACTAGTTTTACTCGTTTTACTCGTATACCCGTTTTACTCGTTTTACTCGTTTTACTCGTTTTACTCGTTTTACTCGTTTTACTCGTTTTACTCGTTTTACTAGTTTTGCTCGTTTTACTCGTTTTACTCGTTTTACTAGTTTTACTCGTTTTACTCGTTTACCCGTTTTACTCGTTTTACTCGTTTTACTCGTATTACTCGTTTTACTCGTTTTACTAGTTTTACTCGTTTTACTCGTTTACCCGTTTTACTCGTTTTACTCGTTTTACTCGTTTTACTCGTTTTACTCGTTTTACTCGTTTTACTCGTTTTACTAGTTTTACTCGTTTTACTCGTTTTAGTCGTTTTACTCGTTTTACTAGTTTTGCTCGTTTTGCTCGTTTTACTCGTTTTACTAGTTTTACTAGTTTTGCTCGTTTTACTCGTTTTACTCGTTTTACTCGATTTACTCGTTTTACTCGTTTTACTCGTTTTACTCGTTTTACTCGTTTTACTAGTTTTGCTCGTTTTACTCGTTTTACTCGTTTTACTAGTTTTACTCGTTTTACTCGTTTACCCGTTTTACTCGTTTTACTCGTTTTACTCGTATTACTCGTTTTACTCGTT
>NW_027486180.1:0-25614 GCF_050908995.1 Andrena cerasifolii
GAACCAACGAACCAACGAACAAACGAACAAACGAACAAACGAACAAACGATCAAACGAACAAACGAACAAACGAACAAACGAACAAACGAACAATCGAACAAACGAACCAACGAAACAACGAAACAACGAAACAACGAAACAACGAAACAACGAAACAACGAAACAACGAAACAACGAAACAACGAAACAACGAAACAACGAAACAACGAAACAACGAAACAACGAAACAACGAAACAACGAAACAACGAAACAACGAAACAACGAAACAACGAAACAACGAAACAACGAAACAACGAAACAACGAAACAACGAAACAACGAAACAACGAAACAACGAAACAACGAAACAACGAAACAACGAAACAACGAAACAACGAAACAACGAAACAACGAAACAACGAAACAACGAAACAACGAAACAACGAAACAACGAAACAACGAAACAACGAAACAACGAAACAACGAAACAACGAAACAACGAAACAACGAAACAACGAACCAACGAACCAACGAACAAACGAACAAAAGAACAAACGAACAAACGAACAAAGAGACAAGGAAACAAAAGAACCAACGAAACAACGAAACAACGAAACAACGAAACAACGAAACAACGAAACAACGAAACAACGAAACAACGAAACAACGAAACAACGAAACAACGAAACAACGAAACAACGAAACAACGAACCAACGAACCAACGAACCAACGAACCAACGAACCAACGAACCAACGAACAAACGAACCAACGAACCAACGAACAAACGAACAAACGTGCAAACGAACAAACGAACAAACGAACAAACGAACAAACGAACAAACGAACAAACGAACCAACGAACCAACGAACCAACGAACCAACGAACCAACGAACCAACGAACCAACGAACCAACGAACCAACGAACCAACGAAACAACGACCCAACGAACCAACGAACCACCGAACAAACGAACAAACGAACAAACGAACCAACGAACCAACGAACAAACGAACAAACGAGCAAACGAACAAACGAACAAACGAACAAACGAACAAACGAACAAACGAACAAAAGAACAAAAGAACAAACGAACAAACGAACCAACGAACCAACGAACCAACGAACCAACGAACCAACGAACCAACGAACCAACGAACCAACGAACCAACGAACAAACGAACAAAAGAACAAACGAACAAACGAACAAACGAACAAAGAGACAAGGAAACAAAAGAACCAACGAAACAACGAAACAACGAAACAACGAAACAACGAAACAACGAAACAACGAAACAACGAAACAACGAAACAACGAAACAACGAAACAAAGAAACAACGAAACAACGAAACAACGAACCAACGAACCAACGAACCAACTTACCAACGAAAAAACGAAAAAACGAAACAACGAAACAACGAAACAACGAACCAACGAACCAACGAACCAACGAACCAACGAACCAATGAACCAACGAACCAACGAACCAACGAAACAACGACCCAACGAACCAACGAACCACCGAACAAACGAACAAACGAACAAACGAACAAACGAACAAACGAACAAACGAACCAACGAACCAACGAACCAACGAACCAACGAACCAACGAACCAACGAACCAACGAACCAACGAACCAACGAACCAACGAACCAACGAACCAACGAACCAACGAACCAACGAACCAACGAACCAACGAACCAACGAACCAACGAACCAACGAACCAACGAACCAACGAACCAACGAAACAACGAAACAACGAAACAACGAACCAACGAACCAACGAACCAACGAACCAACGAACCAACGAACCAACGAACAAACGAACCAACGAACCAACGAACAAACGAACAAACGTGCAAACGAACAAACGAACAAACGAACAAACGAACAAACGAACAAACGAACAAACGAACCAACGAACCAACGAACCAACGAACCAACGAACCAACGAACCAACGAACCAACGAACCAACGAACCAACGAACCAACGAACCAACGAAACAACGAAACAACGAAACAACGAAACAACGAAACAACGAAACAACGAAACAACGAAACAACGAAACAACGAAACAACGAAACAACGAAACAACGAAGAAACGAACAAGCGAACAAACGAACAAGCGAACAAGCGAACAAGCGAACAAGCGAACAAACGAACCAACGAACCAACGAACCAACGAACCAACGAACCAACGAACCAACGAACCAACGAACCAACGAACCAACGAACCAACGAACCAACGAACCAACGAACCAACGAAACAACGAAACAACGAAACAACGAAACAACGAAACAACGAAACAACGAAACAACGAAACAACGAAACAACGAAGAAACGAACAAGCGAACAAACGAACAAGCGAACAAGCGAACAAGCGAACAAACGAACAAACGAACCAACGAACAAACGAACAAACGAGCAAACGAACAAACGAACAAACGAACAAACGAACAAACGAACAAACGAACAAACGAACAAACGAACAAACGAACAAACGAACAAACGAACAAACGAACAAACGAACAATCGAACAAACGAACCAACGAACCAACGAACCAACGAACCAACGAACCAACGAACCAACGAACCAACGAACAAACGAACAAAAGAACCAACGAACAAACGAACAAAAGAACAAACGAACAAACGAACAAAGAGACAAAGAAACAAAAGAACCAACGAAACAACGAAACAACGAAACAACGAAACAACGAACCAACGAACCAACGAACCAACGAACCAGCGAACCAGCGAACAAACGAACAAACGAACAAACGAACAAACGAACAAACGAACAAACGAACAAACGAACAAACGAACAAACGAACAAACGAACAAACGAACAATCGAACAAACGAACCAACGAACCAACGAACCAACGAACCGACGAACCAACGAACCAACGAACCTTCGAACCAACGAACCAACGATCCAACGAACCAACGAACCTTCGAACCAACGAACCAACGATCCAACGAACCACCGAACCAACGAACCAACGAACCAACGAACCAACGAACCAACGAACCAACGAACCAACGAACCAACGAACCAACGAACCAACGAACCAACGAACAAACGAACCAACGAACCAACGAACCAACGAACAAACGAACAAACGAACAAACGAACAAACGAACAAACGAACAAACGAACCAACGAACCAACGAACCAACGAACCAACGAACCAACGAACCAACGAACCAACGAACAAACGAACAAAAGAACCAACGAACAAACGAACAAAAGAACAAACGAACAAACGAACAAAGAGACAAAGAAACAAAAGAACCAACGAAACAACGAAACAACGAAACAACGAAACAACGAACCAACGAACCAACGAACCAACGAACCAACGAACCAGCGAACCAGCGAACAAACGAACAAAAGAACAAACGAACAAACGAACAAACGAACAAAGAGACAAAGAAACAAAAGAACCAACGAAACAACGAAACAACGAAACAACGAAACAACGAAACAACGAAACAACGAAACAACGAAACAGCGAAACAGCGAAACAACGAAACAACGAAACAACGAAACAACGAAACAACGAAACAACGAAACAACGAAACAACGAAACAACGAAACAACGAAACAACGAAACAACGAAACAACGAAACAACGAAACAACGAAACAACGAAACAACGAAACAACGAAACAACGAAACAACGAAACAACGAAACAGCGAAACAACGAAACAACGAAACAACGAAACAACGAAACAACGAAACAACGAAACAACGAAACAACGAAACAACGAAACAACGAAACAACGATACAACGAAACAACGAAACAACGAAACAACGAAACAACGAAACAACGAAACAACGAAACAACGAAACAACGAACCAACGAACCAACGAACCAACGAACCAACGAACCAACGAACCAACGAACCAACGAACCAACGAACAAACGAACAAACGAACAAACGAACAAACGATCAAACGAACAAACGAACAAACGAACAAACGAACAAACGAACAATCGAACAAACGAACCAACGAAACAACGAAACAACGAAACAACGAAACAACGAAACAACGAAACAACGAAACAACGAAACAACGAAACAACGAAACAACGAAACAACGAAACAACGAAACAACGAAACAACGAAACAACGAAACAACGAAACAACGAAACAACGAAACAACGAAACAACGAAACAACGAAACAACGAAACAACGAAACAACGAAACAACGAAACAACGAAACAACGAAACAACGAAACAACGAAACAACGAAACAACGAAACAACGAAACAACGAAACAACGAAACAACGAAACAACGAAACAACGAAACAACGAAACAACGAAACAACGAAACAACGAAACAACGAAACAACGAAACAACGAAACAACGAAACAACGAAACAACGAAACAACGAACCAACGAACCAACGAACAAACGAACAAAAGAACAAACGAACAAACGAACAAAGAGACAAGGAAACAAAAGAACCAACGAAACAACGAAACAACGAAACAACGAAACAACGAAACAACGAAACAACGAAACAACGAAACAACGAAACAACGAACCAACGAACCAACGAACCAACGAACAAACGAACAAAGAGACAAAGAAACAAAAGAACCAACGAAACAACGAAACAACGAAACAACGAAACAACGAACCAACGAACCAACGAACCAACGAACCAACGAACCAGCGAACAAACGAACAAAAGAACAAACGAACAAACGAACAAACGAACAAAGAGACAAAGAAACAAAAGAACCAACGAAACAACGAAACAACGAAACAACGAAACAGCGAAACAGCGAAACAACGAAACAACGAAACAACGAAACAACGAAACAACGAAACAACGAAACAACGAAACAACGAACCAACGAACCAACGAACCAACGAACCAACGAACCAACGAACCAACGAACCAACGAACCAACGAACCAACGAAACAACGAACCAACGAACCAACGAACCAACGAACCAACGAACCAACGAACCAACGAACCAACGAACCAACGAACCAACGAAACAACGAAACAACGAAACAACGAACCAACGAACCAACGAACCAACGAACCAACGAACCAACGAACCAACGAACAAACGAACCAACGAACCAACGAACAAACGAACAAACGTGCAAACGAACAAACGAACAAACGAACAAACGAACAAACGAACAAACGAACAAACGAACCAACGAACCAACGAACCAACGAACCAACGAACCAACGAACCAACGAACCAACGAACCAACGAACCAACGAACCAACGAACCAACGAAACAACGAAACAACGAAACAACGAAACAACGAAACAACGAAACAACGAAACAACGAAACAACGAAACAACGAAACAACGAAACAACGAAGAAACGAACAAGCGAACAAACGAACAAGCGAACAAGCGAACAAGCGAACAAGCGAACAAACGAACCAACGAACCAACGAACCAACGAACCAACGAACCAACGAACCAACGAACCAACGAACCAACGAACCAACGAACCAACGAACCAACGAACCAACGAACCAACGAACCAACGAACCAGCGAACAAACGAACAAAAGAACAAACGAACAAACGAACAAACGAACAAAGAGACAAAGAAACAAAAGAACCAACGAAACAACGAAACAACGAAACAACGAAACAGCGAAACAGCGAAACAACGAAACAACGAAACAACGAAACAACGAAACAACGAAACAACGAAACAACGAAACAACGAACCAGCGAACAAACGAACAAAAGAACAAACGAACAAACGAACAAACGAACAAAGAGACAAAGAAACAAAAGAACCAACGAAACAACGAAACAACGAAACAACGAAACAGCGAAACAGCGAAACAACGAAACAACGAAACAACGAAACAACGAAACAACGAAACAACGAAACAACGAAACAACGAAACAACGAAACAACGAAACAACGAAACAACGAAACAACGAAACAACGAAACAACGAAACAACGAAACAACGAAACAACGAAACAACGAAACAACGAAACAACGAAACAACGAAACAACGAAACAACGAAACAACGAAACAACGAAACAACGAAACAACGAAACAACGAAACAACGAACCAACGAACCAACGAACCAACGAACCAACGAACCAACGAACCAACGAACAAACGAACCAACGAACCAACGAACAAACGAACAAACGTGCAAACGAACAAACGAACAAACAAACAAACGAACAAACGAACAAACGAACAAACGAACCAACGAACCAACGAACCAACGAACCAACGAACCAACGAACCAACGAACCAACGAACCAACGAACCAACGAACCAACGAACCAACGAAACAACGACCCAACGAACCAACGAACCACCGAACAAACGAACAAACGAACAAACGAACCAACGAACCAACGAACAAACGAACAAACGAGCAAACGAACAAACGAACAAACGAACAAACGAACAAACGAACAAACGAACAAAAGAACAAAAGAACAAACGAACAAACGAACCAACGAACCAACGAACCAACGAACCAACGAACCAACGAACCAACGAACCAACGAACCAACGAACCAACGAACAAACGAACAAAAGAACAAACGAACAAACGAACAAACGAACAAAGAGACAAGGAAACAAAAGAACCAACGAAACAACGAAACAACGAAACAACGAAACAACGAAACAACGAAACAACGAAACAACGAAACAACGAAACAACGAAACAAAGAAACAACGAAACAACGAAACAACGAACCAACGAACCAACGAACCAACTTACCAACGAAAAAACGAAAAAACGAAACAACGAAACATCGAAACAACGAACCAACGAACCAACGAACCAACGAACCAACGAACCAATGAACCAACGAACCAACGAACCAACGAAACAACGACCCAACGAACCAACGAACCACCGAACAAACGAACAAACGAACAAACGAACAAACGAACAAACGAACAAACGAACCAACGAACCAACGAACCAACGAACCAACGAACCAACGAACCAACGAACCAACGAACCAACGAACCAACGAACCAACGAACCAACGAAACAACGAACCAACGAACCAACGAACCAACGAACCAACGAACCAACGAACCAACGAACCAACGAACCAACGAACCAACGAAACAACGAAACAACGAAACAACGAACCAACGAACCAACGAACCAACGAACCAACGAACCAACGAACCAACGAACAAACGAACCAACGAACCAACGAACAAACGAACAAACGTGCAAACGAACAAACGAACAAACGAACAAACGAACAAACGAACAAACGAACAAACGAACCAACGAACCAACGAACCAACGAACCAACGAACCAACGAACCAACGAACCAACGAACCAACGAACCAACGAACCAACGAACCAACGAAACAACGAAACAACGAAACAACGAAACAACGAAACAACGAAACAACGAAACAACGAAACAACGAAACAACGAAACAACGAAACAACGAAGAAACGAACAAGCGAACAAACGAACAAGCGAACAAGCGAACAAGCGAACAAGCGAACAAACGAACCAACGAACCAACGAACCAACGAACCAACGAACCAACGAACCAACGAACCAACGAACCAACGAACCAACGAACAACGAACCAACGAACCAACGAACAACAACGAAACAACGAAACAACGAAACAACGAAACAACGAAACAACGAAACAACGAAACAACGAAACAACGAAACAACGAAGAAACGAACAAGCGAACAAACGAACAAGCGAACAAGCGAACAAGCGAACAAACGAACAAACGAACAAACGAACAAACGAACAAACGAACAAACGAACAAACGAACCAACGAACCAACGAACCAACGAACCAACGAACAAACGAACAAACGAACAAACGAGCAAACGAACAAACGAACCAACGAACAAACGAACAAACGAACAAACGAACAAACGAACAAACGAACAAACGAACAAACGAACAAACGAACAAACGAACCAACGAACCAACGAACAAACGAACAAACGAACAAACGAACAAAAGAACAAAAGAACAAACGAACAAACGAACAAAAGAACAAACGAAGAAACGAACAAAGAGACAAGGAAACAAAAGAACCAACAAAACAACGAACCAACGAAACAACGAAACAACGAAACAACGAAACAACGAAACAACGAAACAACGAAACAACGAAACAACGAAACAACGAAACAACGAAACAACGAAACAACGAAACAACGATACAACGAAACAACGAAACAACGAAACAACGAAACAACGAACCAACGAACCAACGAACCAACGAACCAACGATCCAACGAACCAACGAACCAACGAACCAACGAACCAACGAACAAACGAACAAAAGAACAAACGAACAAACGAACAAACGAACAAAGAGACAAGGAAACAAAAGAACCAACAAAACAACGAAACAACGAAACAACGAAACAACGAAACAACGAAACAACGAAACAACGAAACAACGAAACAACGAAACAACGAAACAACGAAACAACGAAACAACGAAACAACGAAACAACGAAACAACGAAACAACGAAACAAAGAAACAACGAAACAACGAAACAACGAAACAACGAAACAACGAAACAACGAAACAACGAAACAACGAACAAACGAAAAAACGAACAAACGAACCAACGAACCAACGAACCAACGAACCAACGAACCAACGAACCAACGAACCAACGAACCAACGAACCAACGAACCAACGAACCAACGAACAAACGAACAAACGAACAAACGAACAAACGAACAAACGAACAAACGAACAAACGAACAAACGAACAAACGAACAAACGAACCAACGAACCAACGAACAACGAACAACGAACAAACGAGCAAACGAACAAACGAACAAACGAACAAACGAACAAACGAAAACAAACGAACAAACGAACAAACGAACAAACGAACAAACGAACAAACGAACAAACGAACAAACGAACAAACGAACAATCGAACAAACGAACCAACGAACCAACGAACCAACGAACCAACGAACCAACGAACCAACGAACCAACGAACCAACGAACAAACGAACAAAAGAACCAACGAACAAACGAACAAAAGAACAAACGAACAAACGAACAAAGAGACAAAGAAACAAAAGAACCAACGAAACAACGAAACAACGAAACAACGAAACAACGAACCAACGAACCAACGAACCAACGAACCAGCGAACCAGCGAACAAACGAACAAACGAACAAACGAACAAACGAACAAACGAACAAACGAACAAACGAACAAACGAACAAACGAACAAACGAACAAACGAACAAACGAACAAACGAACAAACGAACAATCGAACAAACGAACCAACGAACCAACGAACCAACGAACCGACGAACCAACGAACCAACGAACCTTCGAACCAACGAACCAACGATCCAACGAACCAACGAACCTTCGAACCAACGAACCAACGATCCAACGAACCACCGAACCAACGAACCAACGAACCAACGAACCAACGAACCAACGAACCAACGAACCAACGAACCAACGAACCAACGAACCAACGAACCAACGAACAAACGAACCAACGAACCAACGAACCAACGAACAAACGAACAAACGAACAAACGAACAAACGAACAAACGAACAACAACGAACCAACGAACCAACGAACCAACGAACCAACGAACCAACGAACCAACGAACCAACGAACCAACGAACCAACGAACAAACGAACAAAAGAACCAACGAACAAACGAACAAAAGAACAAACGAACAAACGAACAAAGAGACAAAGAAACAAAAGAACCAACGAAACAACGAAACAACGAAACAACGAAACAACGAACCAACGAACCAACGAACCAACGAACCAACGAACCAACGAACCAGCGAACCAGCGAACAAACGAACAAAAGAACAAACGAACAAACGAACAAACGAACAAAGAGACAAAGAAACAAAAGAACCAACGAAACAACGAAACAACGAAACAACGAAACAACGAAACAACGAAACAACGAAACAACGAAACAGCGAAACAGCGAAACAACGAAACAACGAAACAACGAAACAACGAAACAACGAAACAACGAAACAACGAAACAACGAAACAACGAAACAACGAAACAACGAAACAACGAAACAACGAAACAACGAAACAACGAAACAACGAAACAACGAAACAGCGAAACAGCGAAACAACGAAACAACGAAACAACGAAACAACGAAACAACGAAACAACGAAACAACGAAACAACGAAACAACGAAACAACGAAACAACGATACAACGAAACAACGAAACAACGAAACAACGAAACAACGAAACAACGAAACAACGAAACAACGAAACAACGAACCAACGAACCAACGAACCAACGAACCAACGAACCAACGAACCAACGAACCAACGAACCAACGAACAAACGAACAAACGAACAAACGAACAAACGATCAAACGAACAAACGAACAAACGAACAAACGAACAAACGAACAATCGAACAAACGAACCAACGAAACAACGAAACAACGAAACAACGAAACAACGAAACAACGAAACAACGAAACAACGAAACAACGAAACAACGAAACAACGAAACAACGAAACAACGAAACAACGAAACAACGAAACAACGAAACAACGAAACAACGAAACAACGAAACAACGAAACAACGAAACAACGAAACAACGAAACAACGAAACAACGAAACAACGAAACAACGAAACAACGAAACAACGAAACAACGAAACAACGAAACAACGAAACAACGAAACAACGAAACAACGAAACAACGAAACAACGAAACAACGAAACAACGAAACAACGAAACAACGAAACAACGAAACAACGAAACAACGAAACAACGAAACAACGAAACAACGAAACAACGAAACAACGAAACAACGAAACAACGAAACAACGAAACAACGAAACAACGAAACAACGAACCAACGAACCAACGAACCAACGAACCAACGAACCAACGAACCAACGAACCAACGAACCAACGAACCAACGAACCAACGAACCAACGAACCAACGAACCAACGAACCAACGAACCAACGAACCAACGAACCAACGAACCAACGAACCAACGAACAAACGAACCAACGAGCCAACGAACCAACGAACCAACGAACCAACGAACCAACGAACCAACGAACCAACGAACCAACGAACCAACGAACCAACGAACCAACGAACCAACGAACCAACGAACCAACGAACCAACGAACCAACGAACCATCGAACAACGAACCAACGAACCAACGAACCAACGAACCAACGAACCAACGAACCAACGAACCAACGAACCAACGAACCAACGAACCAACGAACCAACGAACCAACGAACCAACGAACCAACGAACCAACGAACCAACGAACCAACGAACCAACGAACCAACGAACCAACGAACCAACGAACCAACGAACCAACGAAACAACGAAACAACGAAACAACGAACCAACGAACCAACGAACCAACGAACCAACGAACCAACGAACCAACGAACAAACGAACAAACGAACAAACGAACAAACGAACAAACGAACCAACGAACCAACGAACCAACGAACCGACGAACCAACGAACCAACGAACCTTCGAACCAACGAACCAACGATCCAACGAACCAACGAACCTTCGAACCAACGAACCAACGATCCAACGAACCAGCGAACCAACGAACAAGCGAACCAACGAAGCAACGAACCAACGAACCAACGAACCAACGAACCATCGAACCAACGAACCAACGAACCAACGAACAAACGAACCAACGAACCAACGAACAAACGAACAAACGAACAAAAGAACAAAAGAACAAACGAACAAACGAACAAGCGAACCAACGAACCAACGAACCAACGAACCAACGAACCAACGAACCAACGAACCAGCGAACCAACGAACCAACGAACCAACGAACCAACGAACCAACGAACCAACGATCCAACGAACCAACGAACCAACGAACCAACGAACCAACGAACCAACGAACAAACGAACAAAAGAACAAACGAAAAAACGAACAAACGAACAAACGAACAAAGAGACAAGGAAACAAAAGAACCAACAAAACAACGAAACAACGAAACAACGAAACAACGAAACAACGAAACAACGAAACAACGAAACAACGAAACAACGAAACAACGAAACAACGAAACAACGAAACAACGAAACAACGAAACAACGAAACAACGAAACAACGAAACAACGAAACAACGAAACAACGAAACAACGAAACAACGAAACAACGAAACAACGAAACAACGAAACAACGAAACAACGAAACAACGAAACAAC
Organism: Andrena cerasifolii; assembly: GCF_050908995.1. Classification (NCBI taxonomy): domain Eukaryota; kingdom Metazoa; phylum Arthropoda; class Insecta; order Hymenoptera; family Andrenidae; genus Andrena; species Andrena cerasifolii. The sequence continues at coordinate 12,259 of NW_027486180.1, forward strand.
GAAACAACGAAACAACGAAACAACGAAACAACGAAACAACGAAACAACGAAACAACGAAACAACGAACCAACGAAACAACGAACCAACGAACCAACGAACCAACGAACCAACGAACCAACGAACCAACGAACCAACGAACCAACGAACCAACGAACCAACGAACCAACGAACCAACGAACCAACGAAACAACGAACCAACGATCCAACGAACCAACGAACCAACGAACCAACGAACCAACGAACCAACGAACCAACGAACCAACGAACCAACGAACCAACGAACCAACGAACAAACGAACCAACGAACCAACGAAACAACGAACAAACGAACAAACGAACAAACGAACAAACGAACAAACGAACAAACGAACAAACGAACAAACGAACCAACGAACCAACGAACAAACGAACCAACGAGCAAACGAACAAACGAACAAACGAACAAACGAACAAACGAACAAACGAACAAACGAACAAACGAAAAAACGAACAAACGAACAATCGAACAAACGAACCAACGAACCAACGAACCAACGAACCAACGAACCAACGAACCAACGAACCAACGAACCAACGAACCAACGAACCAACGAACCAACGAACCAACGAACCAACGAACCAACGATCCAACGAACCAACGAACCAACGAACCAACGAACCAACGAACCAACGAACCAACGAACCAACGAACCAACGATCCAACGAACCAACGAACCTTCGAACCAACGAACCAACGATCCAACGAACCAGCGAACCAACGAACAAGCGAACCAACGAAGCAACGAACCAACGAACCAACGAACCAACGAACCATCGAACCAACGAACCAACGAACCAACGAACAAACGAACCAACGAACCAACGAACAAACGAACAAACGAACAAAAGAACAAAAGAACAAACGAACAAACGAACAAGCGAACCATCGAACCAACGAACCAACGAACCAACGAACCAACGAACCAACGAACCAACGAACCAGCGAACCAACGAACCAACGAACCAACGAACCAACGAACCAACGATCCAACGAACCAACGAACCAACGAACCAACGAACCAACGAACCAACGAACAAACGAACAAAAGAACAAACGAAAAAACGAACAAACGAACAAACGAACAAAGAGACAAGGAAACAAAAGAACCAACAAAACAACGAAACAACGAAACAACGAAACAACGAAACAACGAAACAACGAAACAACGAAACAACGAAACAACGAAACAACGAAACAACGAAACAACGAAACAACGAAACAACGAAACAACGAAACAACGAAACAACGAAACAACGAAACAACGAAACAACGAAACAACGAAACAACGAAACAACGAAACAACGAAACAACGAAACAACGAAACAACGAAACAACGAAACAACGAAACAACGAAACAACGAAACAACGAAACAACGAAACAACGAAACAACGAAACAACGAAACAACGAAACAACGAAACAACGAACCAACGAAACAACGAACCAACGAACCAACGAACCAACGAACCAACGAACCAACGAACCAACGAACCAACGAACCAACGAACCAACGAACCAACGAACCAACGAAACAACGAACCAACGATCCAACGAACCAACGAACCAACGAACCAACGAACCAACGAACCAACGAACCAACGAACCAACGAACCAACGAACCAACGAACCAACGAACAAACGAACCAACGAACCAACGAAACAACGAACAAACGAACAAACGAACAAACGAACAAACGAACAAACGAACAAACGAACAAACGAACAAACGAACAAACGAACCAACGAACCAACGAACAAACGAACCAACGAGCAAACGAACAAACGAACAAACGAACAAACGAACAAACGAACAAACGAACAAACGAACAAACGAACAAACGAAAAAACGAACAAACGAACAATCGAACAAACGAACCAACGAACCAACGAACCAACGAACCAACGAACCAACGAACCAACGAACCAACGAACCAACGAACCAACGAACCAACGAACCAACGAACCAACGAACCAACGAACCAACGAACCAACGAACCAACGATCCAACGAACCAACGAACCAACGAACCAACGAACCAACGAACCAACGAACCAACGAACCAACGAACCAACGAACAAACGAACCAACGAACCAACGAACCAACGAACCAACGAACCAACGAACAAACGAACAAACGAACAAACGAACAAACGAACAAACGAACAAACGAACCAACGAACCAACGAACCAACGAACCAACGAACCAACGAACAAACGAACAAACGAGCAAACGAGCAAACGAGCAAACGAACAAACGAACCAACGAACAAACGAACAAACGAACAAACGAACAAACGAACAAACGAACAAACGAACAAACGAACAAACGAACAAACGAACAAACGAACAAACGAACCAACGAACCAACGAACAAACGAACAAACGAACAAACGAACAAAAGAACAAAAGAACAAACGAACAAACGAACAAAAGAACAAACGAAGAAACGAACAAAGAGACAAGGAAACAAAAAGAACCAACAAAACAACGAAACAACGAAACAACGAAACAACGAAACAACGAAACAACGAAACAACGAAACAACGAAACAACGAAACAACGAAACAACGAAACAACGATACAACGAAACAACGAAACAACGAAACAACGAAACAACGAAACAACGAAACAACGAAACAACGAAACAACGAAACAACGAAACAACGAAACAACGAACAAACGAACAAACGAACAAACGAACAAACGAACAAACGAACAAACGAACAAACGAACAAACGAACAAACGAACAATCGAACAAACGAACCAACGAACCAACGAACCAACGAACCGACGAACCAACGAACCAACGAACCTTCGAACCAACGAACCAACGATCCAACGAACCAACGAACCTTCGAACCAACGAACCAACGATCCAACGAACCACCGAACCAACGAACCAACGAACCAACGAACCAACGAACCAACGAACCAACGAACCAACGAACCAACGAACCAACGAACCAACGAACCAACGAACAAACGAACCAACGAACCAACGAACCAACGAACAAACGAACAAACGAACAAACGAACAAACGAACAAACGAACAAACGAACAAACGAACAAACGAACAAACGAACAAACGAACAAACGAACCAACGAACCAACGAACCAACGAACAAACGAACAAACGAGCAAACGAACAAACGAACAAACGAACAAACGAACAAACGAACAAACGAACAAACGAACAAACGAACAAACGAACAAACGAACAAACGAACAAACGAACAATCGAACAAACGAACCAACGAACCAACGAACCAACGAACCAACGAACCAACGAACCAACGAACCAACGAACCAACGAACCAACGAACCAACGAACAAACGAACAAAAGAACCAACGAACAAACGAACAAAAGAACAAACGAACAAACGAACAAACGAACAAACGAACAAACGAACAAACGAACAAACGAACAAACGAACCAACGAACCAACGAACCAACGAACAAACGAACAAACGAGCAAACGAACAAACGAACAAACGAACAAACGAACAAACGAACAAACGAACAAACGAACAAACGAACAAACGAACAAACGAACAAACGAACAAACGAACAAACGAACAATCGAACAAACGAACCAACGAACCAACGAACCAACGAACCAACGAACCAACGAACCAACGAACCAACGAACAAACGAACAAAAGAACCAACGAACAAACGAACAAAAGAACAAACGAACAAACGAACAAAGAGACAAAGAAACAAAAGAACCAACGAAACAACGAAACAACGAAACAACGAAACAACGAACCAACGAACCAACGAACCAACGAACCAGCGAACCAGCGAACAAACGAACAAACGAACAAACGAACAAACGAACAAACGAACAAACGAACAAACGAACAAACGAACAAACGAACAAACGAACAAACGAACAAACGAACAAACGAACAATCGAACAAACGAACCAACGAACCAACGAACCAACGAACCGACGAACCAACGAACCAACGAACCTTCGAACCAACGAACCAACGATCCAACGAACCAACGAACCTTCGAACCAACGAACCAACGATCCAACGAACCACCGAACCAACGAACCAACGAACCAACGAACCAACGAACCAACGAACCAACGAACCAACGAACCAACGAACCAACGAACCAACGAACCAACGAACAAACGAACCAACGAACCAACGAACCAACGAACAAACGAACAAACGAACAAACGAACAAACGAACAAACGAACAAACGAACAAACGAACAAACGAACAAACGAACAAACGAACAAACGAACCAACGAACCAACGAACCAACGAACAAACGAACAAACGAGCAAACGAACAAACGAACAAACGAACAAACGAACAAACGAACAAACGAACAAACGAACAAACGAACAAACGAACAAACGAACAAACGAACAAACGAACAATCGAACAAACGAACCAACGAACCAACGAACCAACGAACCAACGAACCAACGAACCAACGAACCAACGAACCAACGAACCAACGAACCAACGAACAAACGAACAAAAGAACCAACGAACAAACGAACAAAAGAACAAACGAACAAACGAACAAAGAGACAAAGAAACAAAAGAACCAACGAAACAACGAAACAACGAAACAACGAAACAACGAACCAACGAACCAACGAACCAACGAACCAACGAACCAGCGAACCAGCGAACAAACGAACAAAAGAACAAACGAACAAACGAACAAACGAACAAAGAGACAAAGAAACAAAAGAACCAACGAAACAACGAAACAACGAAACAACGAAACAACGAAACAACGAAACAACGAAACAACGAAACAGCGAAACAGCGAAACAACGAAACAACGAAACAACGAAACAACGAAACAACGAAACAACGAAACAACGAAACAACGAAACAACGAAACAACGAAACAACGAAACAACGAAACAACGAAACAACGAAACAACGAAACAACGAAACAACGAAACAACGAAACAGCGAAACAACGAAACAACGAAACAACGAAACAACGAAACAACGAAACAACGAAACAACGAAACAACGAAACAACGAAACAACGAAACAACGAAACAACGAAACAACGAAACAACGAAACAACGAAACAACGAAACAACGAAACAACGAAACAACGAAACAACGAAACAACGAAACAACGAAACAACGAAACAACGAAACAACGAAACAACGAAACAACGAAACAACGAACCAACGAAACAACGAACCAACGAACCAACGAACCAACGAACCAACGAACCAACGAACCAACGAACCAACGAACCAACGAACCATCGAACCAACGAACCAACGAAACAACGAACCAAAGATCCAACGAACCAACGAACCAACGAACCAACGAACCAACGAACCAACGAACCAACGAACCAACGAACCAACGAACCAACGAACAAACGAACCAACGAACCAACGAAACAACGAACAAACGAACAAACGAACAAACGAACAAACGAACAAACGAACAAACGAACAAACGAACAAACGAACAAACGAACCAACGAACCAACGAACAAACGAACCAACGAGCAAACGAACAAACGAACAAACGAACAAACGAACAAACGAACAAACGAACAAACGAACAAACGAAAAAACGAACAAACGAACAATCGAACAAACGAACCAACGAACCAACGAACCAACGAACCAACGAACCAACGAACCAACGAACCAACGAACCAACGAACCAACGAACCAACGAACCAACGAACCAACGAACCAACGAACTAACGAACAAAAGAACAAACGAACAAACGAACAAACGAACAAACGAACAAACGAACAAAGAGACAAAGAAACAAAAGAACCAACGAAACAACGAAACAACGAAACAACGAAACAACGAAACAACGAACCAACGAACCAACGAACCAACGAACCAACGAACCAACGAACAAGCGAACAAAAGAACAAACGAACAAACGAACAAACGAACAAACGAACAAACGAACAAAGAGACAAAGAAACAAAAGAACCAACGAAACAACGAAACAACGAAACAACGAAACAACTAAACAACGAAACAACGAAACAACGAAACAACGAAACAACGAAACAACGAAACAACGAAACAACGAAACAACGAAACAACGAAACAACGAAACAACGAAACAACGAAACAACGAAACAACGAAACAACGAAACAACGAAACAACGAAACAACGAAACAACGAAACAACGAAACAACGAAACAACGAAACAACGAAACAACGAAACAACGAAACAACGAAACAACGAAACAACGAAACAACGAAACAACGAAACAACGAAACAACGAAACAACGAAACAACGAAACAACGAAACAAAGAAACAACGAAACAACGAAACAACGAAACAACGAACCAACGAAACAACGAAACAACGAAACAACGATACAACGAAACAACGAACCAACGAACCAACGAAACAACGAAACAACGAAACAACGAAACAACGAAACAACGAAACAACGAAACAACGAAACAACGAAACAACGAAACAACGAAACAACGAAACAACGAAACAACGAACAAACGAACAAACGAACAAGCGAACAAGCGAACAAACGAAACAACGAACCAACGATCCAACGAACCAACGAACCAACGAACCAACGAACCAACGAACCAACGAACCAACGAACCAACGAACCAACGAACCAACGAAACAACGAACCAACGAACCAACGAACCAACGAACAAACGAACCAACGAACCATCGAAACAACGAACAAACGAACAAACGAACAAACGAACAAACGAACAAACGAACAAACGAACAAACGAACAAACGAACAAACGAACCAACGAACCAACGAACAAACGAACAAACGAGCAAACGAACAAACGAACAAACGAACAAACGAACAAACGAACAAACGAACAAACGAACAAACGAAAAAACGAACCAACGAACCAACGAAACAACGAAACAACGAAACAACGAAACAACGAAACAACGAAACAACGAAACAACGAAACAACGAAACAACGAAACAACGAAACAACGAAACAACGAAACAACGAAACAACGAAACAACGAAACAACGAAACAACGAAACAACGAAACAACGAAACAAAGAAACAACGAAACAACGAAACAACGAAACAACGAACCAACGAAACAACGAAACAACGAAACAACGAAACAACGATACAACGAAACAACGAACCAACGAACCAACGAAACAACGAAACAACGAAACAACGAAACAACGAAACAACGAAACAACGAAACAACGAAACAGCGAAACAACGAAACAACGAAACAACGAAACAACGAAACAACGAAACAACGAACAAACGAACAAGCGAACAAACGAACAAGCGAACAAGCGAACAAACGAAACAACGAACCAACGATCCAACGAACCAACGAACCAACGAACCAACGAACCAACGAACCAACGAACCAACGAACCAACGAACCAACGAACCAACGAAACAACGAACCAACGAACCAACGAACCAACGAACCAACGAACCAACGAACCATCGAAACAACGAACAAACGAACAAACGAACAAACGAACAAACGAACAAACGAACAAACGAACAAACGAACAAACGAACCAACGAACCAACGAACAAACGAACAAACGAGCAAACGAACAAACGAACAAACGAACAAACGAACAAACGAACAAACGAACAAACGAACAAACGAAAAAACGAACCAACGAACCAACGAAACAACGAAACAACGAAACAACGAAACAACGAAACAACGAAACAACGAAACAACGAAACAACGAAACAACGAAACAACGAAACAACGAAACAACGAAACAACGAAACAACGAAACAACGAAACAACGAAACAACGAAACAACGAACAAACGAACAAACGAACAAACGAACAAACGAACAAACGAACAAACGAACAAACGAACAAACGAACAAACGAACAAACGAACAAACGAACAAACGAACAAACGAACAAACGAACAATCGAACAAACGAACCAACGAACCAACGAACCAACGAACCAACGAACCAACGAACCAACGAACCAACGAACCAACGAACCAACGAACCAACGAACCAACGAACCAACGAACCAACGATCCAACGAACCAACGAACCAACGAACAAACGAACAAAAGAACAAACGAACAAACGAACAAAGAGACAAAGAAACAAAAGAACCAACGAAACAACGAAACAACGAAACAACGAAACAACGAACCAACGAACCAACGAACCAACGAACCAACGAAACAACGAACCAACGAACCAACGAACCAACGAACCAACGAACAAACGAACAAACGAACAAACGAACCAACGAACCAACGAACCAACGAACAAACGAACCAACGAGCCAACGAACCAACGAACCAACGAACCAACGAACCAACGAACCAACGAACCAACGAACCAACGAACCAACGAACCAACGAACCAACGAACCAACGAACCAACGAACCAACGAACCAAAGAACCAACGAACCAACGAACCAACGAACCAACGAACCAACGAACCAACGAACCAACGAACCATCGAACCAACGAACCAACGAACCAACGAACCAACGAACCAACGAACCAACGAACCAACGAACCAACGAACCAACGAACAAACGAACCAACGAACCAACGAACCAACGAACAAACGAACAAACGAACAAACGAACAAACGAACAAACGAACCAACGAACCAACGAACCAACGAACCGACGAACCAACGAACCAACGAACCTTCGAACCAACGAACCAACGATCCAACGAACCAACGAACCTTCGAACCAACGAACCAACGATCCAACGAACCAGCGAACCAACGAACCAACGAACCAACGAACCAACGAACCAACGAACCAACGAACCAACGAACCAACGAACCAACGAACCAACGAACAAACGAACCAACGAACCAACGAACCAACGAACAAACGAACAAACGAACAAACGAACAAACGAACAAACGAACAAACGAACAAACGAACAAACGAACAAACGAACCAACGAACCAACGAACAAACGAGCAAACGAGCAAACGAGCAAACGAACAAACGAACAAACGAACAAACGAACAAACGAACAAACGAACAAACGAACAAACGAAAAAACGAACAAACGAACAATCGAACAAACGAACCAACGAACCAACGAACCAACGAACCAACGAACCAACGAACCAACGAACCAACGAACCAACGAACCAACGAACCAACGAACCAACGAACCAACGAACCAACGAACCAACGAACCAACGAACAAACGAACAAAGGAACCAACGAACAAACGAACAAAAGAACAAACGAACAAACGAACAAACGAACAAACGAACAAAGAGACAAAGAAACAAAAGAACCAACGAAACAACGAAACAACGAAACAACGAAACAACGAAACAACGAAACAACGAACCAACGAACCAACGAACCAGCGAACAAACGAACAAACGAACAAACGAACAAACGAACAAACGAACAAAGAGACAAAGAAACAAAGAAACAAAAGAACCAACGAAACAACGAAACAACGAAACAACGAAACAACGAAACAACGAAACAACGAAACAACGAAACAGCGAAACAACGAAACAACGAAACAACGAAACAACGAAACAACGAAACAACGAAACAACGAAACAACGAAACAACGAAACAACGAAACAACGAAACAACGAAACAACGAAACAACGAAACAACGAAACAACGAAACAACGAAACAACGATACAACGAAACAACGAAACAACGAAACAACGAAACAACGAAACAACGAAACAACGAAACAACGAACCAACGAACCAACGAACCAACGAACCAACGAACCAACGAACCAACGAACCAACGAACCAACGAACCAACGAACCAACGAACCAACGAACCAACGAACCAACGAACAAACGAACCAACGAACCAACGAACAAACGAACAAACGTGCAAACGAACAAACGAACAAACGAACAAACGAACAAACGAACAAACGAACCAACGAACCAACGAACCAACGAACCAACGAACCAACGAACCAACGAACCAACGAACCAACGAACCAACGAAACAACGAAACAACGAAACAACGAAACAACGAAACAACGAAACAACGAAACAACGAAACAACGAAACAACGAACAAACGAACAAGCGAACAAACGAACAAGCGAACAAGCGAACAAGCGAACAAGCGAACAAGCGAACAAACGAACAAACGAACAAACGAACAAACGAACAAACGAACAAACGAACAAACGAACAAACGAACAAACGAACAAACGAACAAACGAACAAACGAACAAACGAACAAACGAACAAACGAACAAACGAACAAACGAACAAACGAACAAACGAACAAACGAACAAACGAACAAACGAACAAACGAACAAACGAACAAACGAACAAACGAACAAACGAACAAACGAACAAACGAACAAACGAACAAACGAACAAACGAACAAACGAACAAACGAACAAACGAACAAACGAACAAACGAACAAACGAACAAACGAACAAACGAACAAACGAACAAACGAACAAACGAACAAACGAACCAACGAACCAACGAACCAACGAACCAACGAACCAACGAACCAACGAACCAACGAACCAACGAACCAACGAACCAACGAACCAACGAACCAACGAACCAACGAACCAACGAACCAACGAACCAACGAACCAACGAACCAACGAACCAACGAACCAACGAAAAAACGAAACAACGAAACAACGAAACAACGAAACAACGAAACAACGAAACAACGAACCAACGAACCAACGAACCAACGAACCAACGAACCAACGAACCAACGAACCAACGAACCAACGAACCAACGAACCAACGACCCAACGAACCAACGAACCACCGAACAAACGAACAAACGAACAAACGAACAAACGAACAAACGAACCAACGAACCAACGAACAAACGAACAAACTAGCAAACGAACAAACGAACAAACGAACAAACGAACAAACGAACAAACGAACAAAAGAACAAAAGAACAAACGAACAAACGAACCAACGAACCAACGAACCAACGAACCAACGAACCAACGAACCAACGAACCAACGAACCAACGAACCAACGAACAAACGAACAAAAGAACAAACGAACAAACGAACAAACGAACAAAGAGACAAGGAAACAAAAGAACCAACGAAACAACGAAACAACGAAACAACGAAACAACGAAACAACGAAACAACGAAACAACGAAACAACGAAACAACGAAACAACGAAACAACGAAACAACGAAACAACGGAACAACGGAACAACGGAACAACGAAACAACGAAACAACGAAACAACGAAACAACGAAACAACGAAACAACGAAACAACGAAACAACGAAACAACGAAACAACGAAACAACGAAACAACGAAACAACGAAACAACGAAACAACGAAACAACGAAACAACGAAACAACGAAACAACGAAACAACGAAACAACGAAACAACGAAACAACGAAACAACGAAACAACGAAACAACGAAACAACGAAACAACGAAACAACGAAACAACGAAACAACGAAACAACGAAACAACGAAACAACGAAACAACGAAACAACGAAACAACGAAACAACGAAACAACGAAACAACGAAACAACGAAACAACGAAACAACGAAACAACGAAACAACGAAACAACGAAACAACGAAACAACGAAACAACGAAACAACGAAACAACGAAACAACGAAACAACGAAACAACGAAACAACGAAACAACGAAACAACGAAACAACGAAACAACGAAACAACGAAACAACGAAACAACGAAACAACGAAACAACGAAACAACGAAACAACGAAACAACGAAACAACGAAACAACGAAACAACGAAACAACGAAACAACGAAACAACGAACCAACGAACCAACGAACCAACGAACAAACGAACAAACGAACAAACGAACAAACGAACAAACGAACCAACGAACCAACGAACCAACGAACCGACGAACCAACGAACCAACGAACCTTCGAACCAACGAACCAACGATCCAACGAACCAACGAACCTTCGAACCAACGAACCAACGATCCAACGAACCAGCGAACCAACGAACCAACGAACCAACGAACCAACGAACCAACGAACCAACGAACCAACGAACCAACGAACCAACGAACAAACGAACCAACGAACCAACGAACCAACGAACAAACGAACAAACGAACAAACGAACAAACGAACAAACGAACAAACGAACAAACGAACAAACGAACCAACGAACCAACGAACCAACGAACAAACGAACAAACGAGCAAACGAACAAACGAACAAACGAACAAACGAACAAACGAACAAACGAACAAACGAACAAACGAACAAACGAACAAACGAACAAACGAACAAACGAACAATCGAACAAACGAACCAACGAACCAACGAACCAACGAACCAACGAACCAACGAACCAACGAACCAACGAACCAACGAACCAACGAACCAACGAACCAACGAACCAACGAACCAACGAACCAACGAACCAACGAACCAACGAACCAACGAACCAACGAACCAACGAACAAACGAACAAAAGAACCAACGAACAAACGAACAAAAGAACAAACGAACAAACGAACAAAGAGACAAAGAAACAAAAGAACCAACGAAACAACGAAACAACGAAACAACGAAACAACGAACCAACGAACCAACGAACCAACGAACCAACGAACCAGCGAACAAACGAACAAAAGAACAAACGAACAAACGAACAAACGAACAAAGAGACAAAGAAACAAAAGAACCAACGAAACAACGAAACAACGAAACAACGAAACAACGAAACAACGAAACAACGAAACAACGAAACAGCGAAACAACGAAACAACGAAACAACGAAACAACGAAACAACGAAACAACGAAACAACGAAACAACGAAACAACGAAACAACGAAACAACGAAACAACGAAACAACGAAACAACGAAACAACGAAACAACGAAACAACGAAACAACGAAACAACGAAACAACGAAACAACGAAACAACGAAACAACGAAACAACGAAACAACGAACAAACGAACAAGCGAACAAACGAACAAGCGAACAAGCGAACAAACGAACAAACGAACAAACGAACAAACGAACAAACGATCAAACGAACAAACGAACAAACGAACAAACGAACAAACGAACAAACGAACAAACGAACCAACGAACCAACGAACCAACGAACCAACGAACCAACGAACCAACGAACCAACGAACCAACGAACCAACGAACCAACGAACCAACGAACCAACGAACCAACTTACCAACGAAAAAACGAAAAAACGAAACAACGAAACAACGAAACAACGAAACAACGAAACAACGAAACAACGAAACATCGAAACAACGAAACAACGAACCAACGAACCAACGAA
>NW_027486181.1:0-25611 GCF_050908995.1 Andrena cerasifolii
ACGAAGTACACAACGAACCAACGAACCAACGAACCAACGAACAAACGAACAAACGAGCAAACGAACAAACGAACAAACGAACAAACGAACAAACGAACAAACGAACAAGACAAAAGAACAAAAGAACAAACGAACAAACGAACAAACGAACAAACGAACAAACGAACAAACGAACAAACGAACAACGAACAAACGAACAAACGAACAAACGAACAAACGAAGCAACGAACCAACGAAACAACGAAACAACGAAACAACGAAACAACGAACCAACGATCAACGATCCAACGAACAAACGAAGCAACGAACAAACGAACAAACGAACAAACGAACAAACGAACAAACGAACAAACGAACAAACGAACAAACGAACAAACGAACAAACGAACAAACGAACAAACGAACAAACGAACCAACGAACAAACGAACAAACGAACAAACGAACAAACGAACAAACGAACAAACGAACAAACGAACAAAAGAACAAAAGAACAAAAGAACAAACGAACAACGAACACACGAACACACGAACCAACGAACCAACGAACCAACGAACCAACGAACCAACGAACCAACGAACCAACGAACCAACGAAACAACGAAACAACGAACCAACGAACCAACGAACCAACGAACCAACGAACCAACGAACCAACGAACCAACGAACCAACGAACCAACGAACCAACGAACCAACGAACCAACGAACCAACGAACCAACGAACAAACGAACCAACGAACAAACGAACAAACGAACAAACGAACAAACGAACAAACGAACAAACGAACAAACGAACAAACGAACAAACGAACAAACGAACAAACGAACAAACGAACCAACGAACAAACGAACAAACGAACAAACGAACAAAAGAACAAAAGAACAAACGAACAAACGAACAAACGAACAAACGAACAAACGAACCAACGAACCAACCAACCAACGAACCAACGAACCAACGAACCAACGAACCATCGAACCAACGAACCAACGAACCAACGAACCAACGAACCAACGAACCAACGAACCAACGAACCAACGAAACAACGAACCAACGAACCAACGAACCAACGAACAAACGAACCAACGAACCAACGAACCAACGAACCAACGAACCAACGAACAAACGAACAAACGAACAAACGAACAAACGAACAAACGAACAAACGAACCAACGAACCAACGAACCAACGAACCAACGAACCAACGAACAAACGAACAAACGAACAAACGAACAAACAGACAAAGAAACAACGAACCAACGAAACAACGAAACAACGAAACAACGAAACAACGAAACAACGAAACAACGAAACAACGAAACAACGAAACAACGAAACAACGAAACAACGAAACAACGAAACAACGAAACAACGAAACAACGAAACAACGAAACAACGAAACAACGAAACAACGAAACAACGAAACAACGAAACAACGAAACAACGAAACAACGAAACAACGAAACAACGAAACAACGAAACAACGAAACAACGAAACAACGAACCAACGAACCAACGAACCAACGAACCAACGAACCAACGAACCAACGAACCAACGAACCAACGAACCAACGAACCAACGAACCAACGAACAAACGAACAAACGAACAAACGAACAAACGAACAACGAACAACGAACATAGAGACAAAGAAACAAACGAAACAAACGAAACAACGAAACAACGAAACAACGAAACAACGAAACAACGAAACAACGAAACAACGAAACAACGAAACAACGACACAACGAAACAACGAAACAACGAAACAACGAACCAACGAAACAACGAACCAACGAACCAACGAACCAACGAACCAAAGAACCAACGAACCAACGAACAAACGAACAAACGAGCAAACGAACAAACGAACAAACGAACAAACGAACAAACGAACAAACGAACAAACGAGCAAACGAACAAAGGAACAAAAGAACAAACGAACAAACGAACAAACGAACAAACGAACAAACGAACAAACGAACAAACGAACAAACGAACAAACGAACAAACGAACAAACGAACAAACGAACAAACGAACAAACGAACAAACGAACAAACGAACCAACGAAACAACGAAACAACGAAACAACGAAACAACGAAACAACGAAACAACGAAACAACGAAACAACGAAACAACGAAACAACGAAACAACGAAACAACGAAACAACGAAACAACGAAACAACGAAACAACGAAACAACGAAACAACGAAACAACGAAACAACGAAACAACGAAACAACGAAACAACGAAACAACGAAACAACGAAACAACGAACCAACGAACAAACGAACAAACGAACAAACGAACAAACGAACAAACGAACCAACGAACCAACGAACCAACGAACCAACGAACCAACGAACCGACGAACCAACGAACCAACGAAACTTCGAACCTACGAACCAACGATCCAACGAACCAACGAACCTTCGAACCAACGAACCAACGATCCAACGAACCAACGAACCAACGAACCAACGAACCAACGAACCAACGAACCAACGAACCAACGAACCAACGATCCAACGATCCAACGAACAAACGAAGCAACGAACAAACGAACAAACGAACAAACGAACAAACGAACAAACGAACAAACGAACAAACGAACAAACGAACAAACGAACAAACGAACAAACGAACAAACGAACAAACGAACAAACGAACCAACGAACAAACGAACAAACGAGCAAACGAACAAACGAACAAACGAACAAACGAACAAACGAACAAAAGAACAAAAGAACAAAAGAACAAACGAACAAACGAACACACGAACACACGAACCAACGAACCAACGAACCAACGAACCAACGAACCAACGAACCAACGAACCAACGAACCAACGAAACAACGAACCAACGAACCAACGAACCAACGAACCAACGAACCAACGAACCAACGAACCAACGAACCAACGAACCAACGAACCAACGAACCAACGAACCAACGAACCAACGAACCAACGAACCAACGAACCAACGAACCAACGAACCAACGAACCAACGAACCAACGAACCAACGAACCAACGAACCAACGAACCAACGAACCAACGAACCAACGAACCAACGAACCAACGAAGAAACGAAGAAACGAACAAACGAACCAACGAAACAACGAACAAAAGAACAAACGAACAAACGAACAAAGAGACAAAGAAACAAACGAAACAACGAAACAACGAAACAACGAAACAACGAAACAACGAAACAACGAACCAACGAACCAACGAACCAACGAACCAACGAACCAACGAACCAACGAACCTACGAACCAACGAACCAACGAACCAACGAAACAACGAACAAACGAACAAACGAAGAAACGAAGAAACGAACAAACGAAGAAACGAAGAAACGAAGAAACGAAGAAACGATCCAACGAACAAACGAACAAACGAACAAACGAACAAACGAACAAACGAACAAACGAACAAACGAACCAACGAACCAAGGAACCAACGAACCAACGAACCAACGAACCAACGAACCAACGAACCAACGAACCAACGAACCAACGAACCAACGAACCAACGAACCAACGAACCAACGAACCAACGAACCAACGAACCAACGAACCAACGAAGCAACGAACCAACGAACCAACGAACCAACGAACCAACGAAACAACGAACCAACGAACCAACGAACCAACGAACCAACGAACAAACGAACAAACGAACAAACGAACAAAGTGACAAAGAAAAAAAGAACCAACGAAACAACGAACCAACGAACCAACGAACCAACGAACCAACGAACAAACGAACAAACGAACAAACGAACAAACGAACAAACGAACAAACGAACAAACGAACAAACGAACAAACGAACAAACGAACAAACGAACAAACGAACAAACGAAGAAAAGAAGAAACGAAGAAACGAAGAAACGAAGAAACGAAGAAACGAACCAACGAACAAACGAACAAACGAACAAACGAACAAACGAACAAACGAACAAACGAACCAACGAACCAACGAACCAACGAACCAACGAACCAACGAACCAACGAACCAACGAACCAACGAACCAACGAACCAACGAACCAACGAACAAACGAACAAACGAACAAACGAACAAACGAACAAACGAACAAACGAACAAACGAACAAACGAACAAAAGAACAAACGAACAAACGAACAAAGAGACAAAGAAACAAACGAACCAACGAACCAACGAACCAACGAACCAACGAACCAACGAACCAACGAACCAACGAACCAACGAACCAACGAACCAACGAACAAACGAACAAACGAACAAACGAACAAACGAACCAACGAACCAACGAAACAACGAACAAACGAACAAACGAAGAAACGAAGAAACGAACAAACGAAGAAACGAAGAAACGAAGAAACGAAGAAACGAAGAAACGAAGAAACGAACAAACGAACAAACGAACCAACGAACAAACGAACAAACGAACAAACGAACAAACGAACAAACGAACAAACGAACCAACGAACCAACGAACCAACGAACCAACGAACCAACGAACCAACGAACCAACGAACCAACGAACCAACGAACCAACGAACCAACGAACCAACGAACCAACGAACCAACGAACCAACGAAGCAACGAACCAACGAACCAACGAACCAACGAACCAACGAAACAACGAACCAACGAACCAACGAACCAACGAACCAACGAACAAACGAACAAACGAACAAACGAACAAAGTGACAAAGAAAAAAAGAACCAACGAAACAACGAACCAACGAACCAACGAACCAACGAACCAACGAACAAACGAACAAACGAACAAACGAACAAACGAACAAACGAACAAACGAACAAACGAACAAACGAACAAACGAACAAACGAACAAACGAACAAACGAACAAACGAAGAAAAGAAGAAACGAAGAAACGAAGAAACGAAGAAACGAAGAAACGAACCAACGAACAAACGAACAAACGAACAAACGAACAAACGAACAAACGAACAAACGAACCAACGAACCAACGAACCAACGAACCAACGAACCAACGAACCAACGAACCAACGAACCAACGAACCAACGAACCAACGAACCAACGAACAAACGAACAAACGAACAAACGAACAAACGAACAAACGAACAAACGAACAAACGAACAAACGAACAAAAGAACAAACGAACAAACGAACAAAGAGACAAAGAAACAAACGAACCAACGAACCAACGAACCAACGAACCAACGAACCAACGAACCAACGAACCAACGAACCAACGAACCAACGAACCAACGAACAAACGAACAAACGAACAAACGAACAAACGAACAAACGAACAAACGAACAAACGAACAAACGAACAAACGAACAAACGAACAAACGAACAAACGAACAAACGAAGAAACGAAGAAACGAAGAAACGAAGAAACGAAGAAACGAAGAAACGAAGAAACGAAGAAACGAACAAACGAACAAACGAACAAACGAACAAACGAACAAACGAACAAACGAACAAACGAACAAACGAACCAACGAACCAACGAACCAACGAACCAACGAACCAACGAACCAACGAACCAACGAACCAACGAACCAACGAACAAACGAACAAACGAACAAACGAACAAACGAACAAACGAACAAACGAACAAACGAACAAACGAACAAAAGAACAAACGAACAAACGAACAAAGAGACAAAGAAACAAACGAACCAACGAACCAACGAACCAACGAACCAACGAACCAACGAACCAACGAACCAACGAACCAACGAACCAACGAACCAACGAACCAACGAACCAACGAACCAACGAACCAACGAACCAACGAACCAACGAACCAACGAACCAACGAACCAAGGAACCAACGAACCAACGAACCAACGAACCAACGAACCAAGGAACCAACGAACCAACGAACCAACGAACCAACGAACCAACGAACCAACGAACCAACGAACCAACGAACCAACGAACCAACGAACCAACGAACCAACGAAGAAACGAAGAAACGAACAAACGAACCAACGAAACAACGAACAAAAGAACAAACGAACAAACGAACAAAGAGACAAAGAAACAAACGAAACAACGAAACAACGAAACAACGAAACAACGAAACAACGAAACAACGAAACAACGAACCAACGAACCAACGAACCAACGAACCAACGAACCAACGAACCAACGAACCTACGAACCAACGAACCAACGAACCAACGAAACAACGAACAAACGAACAAACGAAGAAACGAAGAAACGAACAAACGAAGAAACGAAGAAACGAAGAAACGAAGAAACGATCCAACGAACAAACGAACAAACGAACAAACGAACAAACGAACAAACGAACAAACGAACAAACGAACCAACGAACCAAGGAACCAACGAACCAACGAACCAACGAACCAACGAACCAACGAACCAACGAACCAACGAACCAACGAACCAACGAACCAACGAACCAACGAACCAACGAACCAACGAACCAACGAACCAACGAACCAACGAACCAACGAAGCAACGAACCAACGAACCAACGAACCAACGAACCAACGAAACAACGAACCAACGAACCAACGAACCAACGAACCAACGAACAAACGAACAAACGAACAAACGAACAAAGTGACAAAGAAAAAAAGAACCAACGAAACAACGAACCAACGAACCAACGAACCAACGAACCAACGAACAAACGAACAAACGAACAAACGAACAAACGAACAAACGAACAAACGAACAAACGAACAAACGAACAAACGAACAAACGAACAAACGAACAAACGAACAAACGAACAAACGAAGAAACGAAGAAACGAAGAAACGAAGAAACGAAGAAACGAAGAAACGAAGAAACGAACCAACGAACAAACGAACAAACGAACAAACGAACAAACGAACAAACGAACCAACGAACCAACGAACCAACGAACCAACGAACCAACGAACCAACGAACCAACGAACCAACGAACCAACGAACCAACGAACCAACGAACAAACGAACAAACGAACAAACGAACAAACGAACAAACGAACAAACGAACAAACGAACAAACGAACAAAAGAACAAACGAACAAACGAACAAAGAGACAAAGAAACAAACGAACCAACGAACCAACGAACCAACGAACCAACGAACCAACGAACCAACGAACCAACGAACCAACGAACCAACGAACCAACGAACCAACGAACCAACGAACCAACGAACCAACGAACCAACGAACCAACGAACCAACGAACCAACGAACCAACGAACCAACGAACCAAGGAACCAACGAACCAACGAACCAACGAACCAACGAACCAACGAACCAACGAACCAACGAACCAACGAACCAACGAACCAACGAACCAACGAACCAACGAACCAACGAACCAACGAAGAAACGAACAAACGAACAAACGAACCAACGAAACAACGAACAAAAGAACAAACGAACAAACGAACAAAGAGACAAAGAAACAAACGAAACAACGAAACAACGAAACAACGAAACAACGAAACAACGAAACAACGAAACAACGAAACAACGAACCAACGAACCAACGAACCAACGAACCAACGAACCAACGAACCAACGAACCAACGAACCTACGAACCAACGAACCAACGAAACAACGAAACAACGAAACAACGAAACAACGAAACAACGAAACAACGAAACAACGAAACAACGAAACAACGAAACAACGAACCAACGAAACAACGAACCAACGAACAAACGAACCAACGAACCAACGAACCAACGAACCAACGAACCAACGAACCAACGAACCAACGAACCAACGAACCAACGAACAAACGAACAAACGAACAAACGAACAAACGAACAAACGAACAAACGAACAAACGAACAAACGAACAAACGAACAAACGAACAAACGAACAAACGAACAAACGAACAAACGAACAAACGAACAAAGTGACAAAGAAACAAAAGAACCAACGAAACAACGAAATAACGAACCAACGAACCAACGAACCAACGAACCAACGAACCAACGAACCAACGAACCAACGTACCAACGAACCAACGAACCAACGAACCAACGAACCAACGAACCAACGAACCAACGAACCAACGAACCAACGAACCAACGAACCAAGGAACCAACGAACCAACGAACCAACGAACCAACGAACCAACGAACCAACGAACCAACGAACCAACGAACCAACGAACCAACGAACCAACGAACCAACGAACCAACGAACCAACGAACCAACGAACCAACGAACCAACGAAGAAACGAAGAAACGAACAAACGAACCAACGAAACAACGAACAAAAGAACAAACGAACAAACGAACAAAGAGACAAAGAAACAAACGAAACAACGAAACAACGAAACAACGAAACAACGAAACAACGAAACAATGAAACAACGAACCAACGAACCAACGAACCAACCAACGAACCAACGAACCAACGAACCAACGAACCAACGAACCTACGAACCAACGAACCAACGAACCAACGAAACAACGAAACAACGAAACAACGAAACAACGAAACAACGAAACAACGAAACAACGAAACAACGAACCAACGAAACAACGAACCAACGAACAAACGAACCAACGAACCAACGAACCAACGAACCAACGAACAAACGAACAAACGAACAAACGAACAAATGAACAAACGAACAAACGAAGAAACGAACAAACGAACAAACGAACAAACGAACAAACGAACAAACGAACAAACGAACAAACGAACAAAGTGACAAAGAAACAAAAGAACCAACGAAACAACGAAATAACGAACCAACGAACCAACGAACCAACGAACCAACGAACCAACGTACCAACGAACCAACGAACCAACGAACCAACGAACCAACGAACCAACGAACCAACGAACCAACGAACCAACGAACCAACGAAGAAACGAAGAAACGAACAAACGAACCAACGAAACAACGAACAAAAGAACAAACGAACAAACGAACAAAGAGACAAAGAAACAAACGAAACAACGAAACAACGAAACAACGAAACAACGAAACAACGAAACAACGAAACAATGAAACAACGAACCAACGAACCAACGAACCAACGAACCAACGAACCAACGAACCAACGAACCAACGAACCAACGAACCAACGAACCAACGAACCAACGAACAAACGAACAAACGAACAAACGAACAAATGAACAAACGAACAAACGAAGAAACGACAACAAACGAACAAACGAACAAACGAACAAACGAACAAACGAACAAACGAACAAACGAACAAAGTGACAAAGAAACAAAAGAACCAACGAAACAACGAAATAACGAACCAACGAACCAACGAACCAACGAACCAACGAACCAACGAAGAAACGAAGAAACGAACAAACGAACCAACGAAACAACGAACAAAAGAACAAACGAACAAACGAACAAAGAGACAAAGAAACAAACGAAACAACGAAACAACGAAACAACGAAACAACGAAACAACGAAACAATGAAACAACGAACCAACGAACCAACGAACCAACGAACCAACGAACCAACGAACCAACGAACCAGCGAACCAACGAACCTACGAACCAACGAACCAACGAACCAACGAAACAACGAAACAACGAAACAACGAAACAACGAAACAACGAAACAACGAAACAACGAAACAACGAACCAACGAAACAACGAACCAACGAACAAACGAACCAACGAACCAACGAACCAACGAACCAACGAACAAACGAACAAACGAACAAACGAACAAATGAACAAACGAACAAACGAAGAAACGAACAAACGAACAAACGAACAAACGAACAAACGAACAAACGAACAAACGAACAAACGAACAAACGAACAAAGTGACAAAGAAACAAAAGAACCAACGAAACAACGAAATAACGAACCAACGAACCAACGAACCAACGAACCAACGAACCAACGTACCAACGAACCAACGAACCAACGAACCAACGAACCAACGAACCAACGAACCAACGAACCAACGAACCAACGAACCAACGAAGAAACGAAGAAACGAACAAACGAACCAACGAAACAACGAACAAAAGAACAAACGAACAAACGAACAAAGAGACAAAGAAACAAACGAAACAACGAAACAACGAAACAACGAAACA
This sequence comes from Andrena cerasifolii, assembly GCF_050908995.1. Lineage (NCBI taxonomy): Eukaryota > Metazoa > Arthropoda > Insecta > Hymenoptera > Andrenidae > Andrena > Andrena cerasifolii. The sequence continues at coordinate 10,072 of NW_027486181.1, forward strand.
ACGAAACAACGAAACAACGAAACAACGAAACAACGAAACAATGAAACAACGAACCAACGAACCAACGAACCAACGAACCAACGAACCAACGAACCAACGAACCAACGAACCAACGAACCAACGAACCAACGAACCAACGAACCAACGAACCAACGAACCAACGAACCAACGAAACAACGAACCAACGAACAAACGAACAAACGAACAAACGAACAAACGAAGAAACGAAGAAACGAAGAAACGAAGAAACGTACCAACGAACCAACGAACCAACGAACCAACGAACCAACGAACCAACGAACCAACGAACCAACGAACCAACGAACCAACGAACCAACGAACCAACGAACCAACGAACCAACGAACCAACGAACCAACGAACCAACGAACCAACGAACCAACGAACCAACGAACAAACGAACAAACGAACAAACGAACAAACGAACAAACGAACAAACGAACAAACGAAAAAACGAGCAAATGAACAAACGAACAAACGAACAAGCGAACAAACGAACAAAGTGACAAAGACACAAAAGAACCAACGAACCAACGAACCAACGAACCAACGAACCAACGAACAAACGAACAAACGAACAAACGAACAAACGAACAAACGAACCAACGAACCAACGAACCAACGAACCAACGAACCAACGAACCAACGAACCAACGAACCAACGAACCAACGAACCAACGAACCAACGAACCAACGAACCAACGAACCAACGAACCAACGAACCAGCCAACCAACGAACCAACGAAACAACGAACCAACGAACCAACGAACCAACGAACCAACGAACCAACAAACAAACGAACAAACGAACAAACGAACAAACGAACAAACGAACAAACGAACAAACGAAAAAACGAACAAACGAACAAACGAACAAACGAACAAACGAACAAACGAACAAAGTGACAAAGAAACAAAAGAACCAACGAAACAACGAAATAACGAACCAACGAACCAACGAACCAACGAACCAACGAACCAACGAACCAACGAACCAACGTACCAACGAACCAACGAACCAACGAACCAACGAACCAACGAACCAACGAACCAACGAACCAACGAACCAACGTACCAACGAACCAACGAACCAACGAACCAACGAACCAACGAACCAACGAACCAACGAACCAACGAACCAACGAACCAACGAACCAACGAACCAACGAACCAACGAACCAACGAACCAACGAACCAACGAACCAACGAACAAACGAACAAACGAACAAACGAACAAACGAACAAACGAACAAACGAACAAACGAACAAACGAACCAACGAACCAACGAACCAACGAACCAACGAACCAACGAACCAACGAACCAACGAACCAACGAACCAACGAACCAACGAACCAACGAACCAACGAACCAACGAACCAACGAACCAACGAACCAACGAACCAACGAACCAACGAACCAACGAACCAACGAACCAACGAACCAACGAACCAACGAACCAACGAACCAACGAACCAACGAACCAACGAACCATCGAACCAACGAACCAACGAACCAACGAACCAACGAACCAACGAACCAACGAACCAACGAACCAACGAACAAACGAACAAACGAACAAACGAACAAACGAACCAACGAAGAAACGAAGAAACGAAGAAAACGAAGAAACGAAGAAACGAAGAAACGAAGAAACGAAGAAACGAAGAAACGAAGAAACGAAGAAACGAAGAAACGAAGAAACGAACCAACGAACCAACGAACCAACGAACCAACGAACCAACGAACCAACGAACTAACGAACCAACGAACCAACGAACCAACGAACCAACGAACCAACGAACCAACGAACCAACGAACCAACGAACCAACGAACAAACGAACAAAAGAACAAAAGAACAAAAGAACAAAAGAACAAAAGAACAAACGAACAAACGAACAAACGAACAAACGAACAAAGTGACAAAGAAACAAAAGAACCAACGAAACAACGAAATAACGAAACAACGAACCAACGAACCAACGAACCAACGAACCAACGAACCAACGAACCAACGTACCAACGTACCAACGAACCAACGAACCAACGAACCAACGAACCAACGAACCAACGAACCAACGAACCAACGAACCAACGAACCAACGAACCAACGAACCAACGTACCAACGAACCAACGAACCAACGAACCAACGAACCAACGAACCAACGAACCAACGAACCAACGAACCAACGAACCAACGAACCAACGAACCAACGAACCAACGAACCAACGAACCAACGAACCAACGAACCAACGAACCAACGAACCAACGAACCAACGAACAAACGAACAAACGAACAAACGAACAAACGAACCAACGAACCAACGAAACAACGAACAAAAGAACAAACGAACAAACGAACAAACGAACAAAGAGACAAAGAAACAAACGAAACAACGAAACAACGAAACAACGAAACAACGAAACAACGAAACAACGAAACAACGAAACAACGAAACAACGAAACAACGAAACAACGAAACAACGAAACAACGAAACAACGAAACAACGAAACAACGAAACAACGAAACAACGAAACAACGAAACAACGAAACAACGAAACAACGAAACAACGAAACAACGAAACAACGAAACAACGAAACAACGAAACAACGAAACAACGAAACAACGAAACAACGAAACAACGAAACAACGAAACAACGAAACAACGAAACAACGAAACAACGAAACAACGAAACAACGAAACAACGAAACAACGAAACAACGAAACAACGAACCAACGAACCAACGAACCAACGAACCAACGAACCAACGAACCAACGAACCAACGAACAAACGAACAAACGAACAAACGAACAAACGAACAAACGAACAAACGAACAAACGAACAAACGAACAAACGAACAAACGAACAAACGAACAAACGAACAAACGAACAAACGAACCAACGAACCAAGGAACCAACGAACCAACGAACCAACGAACCAACGAACCAACGAACCAACGAACCAACGAACCAACGAACCAACGAACCAACGAACCAACGAACCAACGAACCAACGAACCAACGAACCAACGAACCAACGAACCAACGAACCAACGAACCAACGAACCAACGAAGCAACGAACCAACGAAGCAACGAACCAACGAACCAACGAACCAACGAACCAACGAAACAACGAACCAACGAACCAACGAACCAACGAACCAACGAACAAACGAACAAACGAACAAACGAACAAAGTGACAAAGAAAAAAAGAACCAACGAAACAACGAACCAACGAACCAACGAACCAACGAACCAACGAACAAACGAACAAACGAACAAACGAACAAACGAACAAACGAACAAACGAACAAACGAACAAACGAACAAACGAACAAACGAACAAACGAACAAACGAACAAACGAACAAACGAACAAACGAAGAAACGAAGAAACGAAGAAACGAAGAAACGAAGAAACGAAGAAACGAAGAAACGAAGAAACGAAGAAACGAAGAAACGAAGAAACGAACCAACGAACAAACGAACAAACGAACAAACGAACAAACGAACAAACGAACAAACGAACCAACGAACCAACGAACCAACGAACCAACGAACCAACGAACCAACGAACCAACGAACCAACGAACCAACGAACAAAGGAACAAACGAACAAACGAACAAACGAACAAACGAACAAACGAACAAACGAACAAACGAACAAACGAACAAAAGAACAAACGAACAAACGAACAAAGAGACAAAGAAACAAACGAACCAACGAACCAACGAACCAACGAACCAACGAACCAACGAACCAACGAACCAACGAACCAACGAACCAACGAACCAACGAACCAACGAACCAACGAACCGACGAACCAACGAACCAACGAACCAACGAACCAACGAACCAACGAACCAACGAACCAACGAACCAACGAACCAACGAACCAACGAACCAACGAACCAACGAACCAAGGAACCAACGAACCAACGAACCAACGAACCAACGAACCAACGAACCAACGAACCAACGAACCAACGAACCAACGAACCAACGAACCAACGAACCAACGAACCAACGAACCAACGAACCAACGAACCAACGAAGAAACGAAGAAACGAACAAACGAACCAACGAAACAACGAACAAAAGAACAAACGAACAAACGAACAAAGAGACAAAGAAACAAACGAAACAACGAAACAACGAAACAACGAAACAACGAAACAACGAAACAACGAAACAACGAAACAACGAAACAACGAAACAACGAACCAACGAACCAACGAACCAACGAACCAACGAACCAACGAACCAACGAACCTACGAACCAACGAACCAACGAACCAACGAAACAACGAACAAACGAACAAACGAAGAAACGAAGAAACGAAGAAACGAAGAAACGAAGAAACGAAGAAACGAAGAAACGAAGAAACGAACCAACGAACAAACGAACAAACGAACAAACGAACAAACGAACAAACGAACAAACGAACAAACGAACCAACGAACCAAGGAACCAACGAACCAACGAACCAACGAACCAACGAACCAACGAACCAACGAACCAACGAACCAACGAACCAACGAACCAACGAACCAACGAACCAACGAACCAACGAACCAACGAACCAACGAACCAACGAACCAACGAACCAACGAACCAACGAACCAACGAACCAACGAACCAACGAACCAACGAACCAACGAACCAACGAACCAACGAACCAACGAACCAACGAACCAACGAACCAACGAACCAAGGAACCAACGAACCAACGAACCAACGAACCAACGAACCAACGAACCAACGAACCAACGAACCAACGAACCAACGAACCAACGAACCAACGAACCAACGAACCAACGACCCAACGAACCAACGAACCAACGAAGAAACGAAGAAACGAACAAACGAACCAACGAAACAACGAACAAAAGAACAAACGAACAAACGAACAAACGAACAAAGAGACAAAGAAACAAACGAAACAACGAAACAACGAAACAACGAACCAACGAACCAACGAACCAACGAACCAACGAACCGACGAACCAACGAACCAACGAACCAACGAACCAACGAACCAACGAACCAACGAACCAACGAACCAACGAACCAACGAACCAACGAACCAACGAACCAAGGAACCAACGAACCAACGAACCAACGAACCAACGAACCAACGAACCAACGAACCAACGAACCAACGAACCAACGAACCAACGAACCAACGAACCAACGAACCAACGAACCAACGAACCAACGAACCAACGAACCAACGAACCAACGAACCAACGAAGAAACGAAGAAACGAACAAACGAACCAACGAAACAACGAACAAAAGAACAAACGAACAAACGAACAAAGAGACAAAGAAACAAACGAAACAACGAAACAACGAAACAACGAAACAACGAAACAACGAAACAACGAAACAACGAAACAACGAAACAACGAACCAACGAACCAACGAACCAACGAACCAACGAACCAACGAACCTACGAACCAACGAACCAACGAACCAACGAAACAACGAAGAAACGAAGAAACGAAGAAACAAAGAAACGAAGAAACGAAGAAACGAAGAAACGAAGAAACGAAGAAACGAAGAAACGAACCAACGAACAAACGAACAAACGAACAAACGAACAAACGAACAAACGAACAAACGAACAAACGAACCAACGAACCAAGGAACCAACGAACCAACGAACCAACGAACCAACGAACCAACGAACCAACGAACCAACGAACCAACGAACCAACGAACCAACGAACCAACGAACCAACGAACCAACGAACCAACGAACCAACGAAGCAACGAACCAACGAACCAACGAACCAACGAACCAACGAAACAACGAACCAACGAACCAACGAACCAACGAACCAACGAACAAACGAACAAACGAACAAACGAACAAAGTGACAAAGAAAAAAAGAACCAACGAAACAACGAACCAACGAACCAACGAACCAACGAACCAACGAACCAACGAACAAACGAACAAACGAACAAACGAACAAACGAACAAACGAACAAACGAACAAACGAACAAACGAACAATCGAACAAACGAACAAACGAAGAAACGAAGAAACGAAGAAACGAAGAAACGAAGAAACGAAGAAACGAAGAAACGAAGAAACGAAGAAACGAAGAAACGAAGAAACGAAGAAACGAAGAAACGAACCAACGAACAAACGAACAAACGAACAAACGAACAAACGAACAAACGAACAAACGAACAAACGAACAAACGAACCAACGAACCAACGAACCAACGAACCAACGAACCAACGAACCAACGAACCAACGAACCAACGAACCAACGAACCAACGAACCAACGAACAAACGAACAAACGAACAAACGAACAAACGAACAAACGAACAAACGAACAAACGAACAAAAGAACAAACGAACAAACGAACAAAGAGACAAAGAAACAAACGAACCAACGAACCAACGAACCAACGAACCAACGAACCAACGAACCAACGAACCAACGAACCAACGAACCAACGAACCAACGAACCAACGAACCAACGAACCAACGAACCAACGAACCAACGAACCAACGAACCAACGAACCAACGAACCAACGAACCAACGAACCAACGAACCAACGAACCAACGAACCAACGAACCAACGAACCAACGAACCAACGAACCAACGAACCAACGAACCAACGAACCAACGAACCAACGAACCAACGAACCAACGAACCAACGAACCAACGAACCAACGAACCAACGAACCAACGAACCAACGAACCAACGAACCAACGAACCAACGAACCAACGAACCAACGAACCAACGAACCAACGAACCAACGAACCAACGACCCAACGAACCAACGAACCAACGAAGAAACGAAGAAACGAACAAACGAACCAACGAAACAACGAACAAAAGAACAAACGAACAAACGAACAAAGAGACAAAGAAACAAACGAAACAACGAAACAACGAAACAACGAAACAACGAAACAACGAAACAACGAAACAACGAAACAACGAAACAACGAAACAACGAACCAACGAACCAACGAACCAACGAACCAACGAACCAACGAACCAACGAACCAACGAACCTACGAACCTACGAACCAACGAACCAACGAAACAACGAAACAACGAAACAACGAAACAACGAAACAACGAAACAACGAAACAACGAAACAACGAAACAACGAAACAACGAAACAACGAACCAACGAAACAACGAACCAACGAACAAACGAACCAACGAACCAACGAACCAACGTACCAACGAACCAACGAACCAACGAACCAACGAACCAACGAACCAACGAACCAACGAACCAACGAACCAACGAACCAACGAACCAAGGAACCAACGAACCAACGAACCAACGAACCAACGAACCAACGAACCAACGAACCAACGAACCAACGAACCAACGAACCAACGAACAAACGAACAAATGAACAAACGAACAAACGAAGAAACGAACAAACGAACAAACGAACAAACGAACAAACGAACAAACGAACAAAGTGACAAAGAAACAAAAGAACCAACGAAACAACGAAATAACGAACCAACGAACCAACGAACCAACGAACCAACGAACCAACGTACCAACGAACCAACGAACCAACGAACCAACGAACCAACGAACCAACGAACCAACGAACCAACGAACCAACGAACCAACGAACCAACGAACCAACGAACCAACGAACCAACGAACCAACGAACCAACGAACCAACGAACCAACGAACCAACGAACCAACGAACCAACGAACCAACGAACCAACGAACCAACGAACCAACGAACCAACGAACCAACGAACCAACGAACCAACGAACCAACGAACCAACGAAACAACGAACCAACGAACCAACGAACCAACGAACCAACGAACCAACGAACCAACGAACCAACGAACCAACGAACCAACGAACCAACGAACCAACGAACCAACGAACCAACGAAGAAACGAAGAAACGAACAAACGAACCAACGAAACAACGAACAAAAGAACAAACGAACAAACGAACAAAGAGACAAAGAAACAAACGAAACAACGAAACAACGAAACAACGAAACAACGAAACAACGAAACAATGAAACAACGAACCAACGAACCAACGAACCAACGAACCAACGAACCAACGAACCAACGAACCAACGAACCAACGAACCAACGAACCAACGAACCAACGAACCAACGAACCAACGAACCAACGAACCAACGAACCAACGAACCAACGAACCAACGAACCAACGAACCAACGAACAAACGAACAAACGAACAAACGAACAAACGAAGAAACGAAGAAACGAAGAAACGCACAAACGAACAAACGAACAAACGAACAAACGAACAAACGAACAAACGAACAAACGAACAAACGAACCAACGAACCAACGAACCAACGATCCAACGAACCAACGAACCAACGAACCAACGAACCAACGAACCTACGAACCAACGAACCAACGAACCAACGAACCAACGAACCAACGAACCAACGAACCATCGAACCAACGAACCAACGAACCAACGAACAAACGAACCAACGAACCAACGAACCAACGAACCAACGAACCAACGAACCAACGAACCAACGAACCAACGAACCAACGAACCAACGAACCAACGAACCAACGAACCAACGAACCAACGAACCAACGAACCAACGAACAAACGAACAAACGAACAAACGAACAAACGAAGAAACGAAGAAACGAAGAAACGCACAAACGAACAAACGAACAAACGAACAAACGAACAAACGAACAAACGAACAAACGAACAAACGAACAAACGAACAAACGAACAAACGAACAAACGAACAAACGAACAAACGAACAAACGAACAAACGAACAAACGAACAAACGAACAAACGAAGAAACGAAGAAACGAACAAACGAACAAACGAACAAACGAACAAACGAAGAAACGAAGAAACGAAGAAACGAAGAAACCAAGAAACGAAGAAACGAAGAAACGAAGAAACGAAGAAACGAAGAAACGAAGAAACGAACAAACGCACAAACGAACAAACGAACAAACGAACAAACGAAAAAACGAACAAACGAACCAACGAACCAACGAACAAACGAACCAACGAACCAACGAACCAACGAACCAACGAACCAACGAACCAACGAACCAACGAACCAACGAACCAACGAACCAACGAACCAACGAACCAACGAACCAACGAACCAACGAACCAACGAACCAACGAACCAACGAACCAACGAACCAACGAACCAACGAACCAACGAACCAACGAACCAACGAACCAACGAACAAACGAACAAACGAACAAACGAACAAACGAAGAAACGAAGAAACGAAGAAACGCACAAACGAACAAACGAAAAAACGAACCAACGAACCAACGAACCAACGATCCAACGAACCAACGAACCAACGAACCAACGAACCAACGAACCAAAGAACCAACGAACCAACGAACCAACGAACCAACGAACCAACGAACCAACGAACCAACGAACCAACGAACCTACGAACCAACGAACCAACGAACCAACGAACCAACGAACCAACGAACCAACGAACCATCGAACCAACGAACCAACGAACCAACGAACAAACGAACCAACGAACCAACGAACCAACGAACCAACGAACCAACGAACCAACGAACCAACGAACCAACGAACAAACGAACAAACGAACAAACGAACAAACGAACAAACGAACAAACGAACAAACGAACAAACGAACAAACGAACAAACGAACAAACGAACAAACGAACAAACGAACAAACGAACAAACGAACAAACGAACAAACGAACAAACGAACAAACGAACAAACGAACAAACGAAGAAACGAAGAAACGAAGAAACGAAGAAACGAAGAAACGAAGAAACGAAGAAACGCACAAACGAACAAACGAACAAACGAAAAAACGAACAAACGAACCAACGAACCAACGAACAAACGAACCAACGAACCAACGAACCAACGAACCAACGAACCAACGAACCAACGAACCAACGAACCAACGAACCAACGAACCAACGAACCAACGAACCAACGAACCAACGAACCAACGAACCAACGAACCAACGAACCAACGAACCAACGAACCAACGAACCAACGAACCAACGAACCAACGAACCAACGAACCAACGAACCAACGAACCAACGAACCAACGAACCAACGAACAAACGAACAAATGAACAAACGAACAAACGAAGAAACGAACAAACGAACAAACGAACAAACGAACAAACGAACAAACGAACAAAGTGACAAAGAAACAAAAGAACCAACGAAACAACGAAATAACGAACCAACGAACCAACGAACCAACGAACCAACGAACCAACGTACCAACGAACCAACGAACCAACGAACCAACGAACCAACGAACCAACGAACAACGAACCAACGAACCAACGAACCAACGAACCAACGAACCAACGAACCAACGAACCAACGAACCAACGAACCAACGAACCAACGAACCAACGAACCAACGAACCAACGAACCAACGAACCAACGAACCAACGAACCAACGAACCAACGAACCAACGAACCAACGAACCAACGAACCAACGAACCAACGAACCAACGAAACAACGAACCAACGAACCAACGAACCAACGAACCAACGAACCAACGAACCAACGAACCAACGAACCAACGAACCAACGAACCAACGAACCAACGAACCAACGAACCAACGAAGAAACGAAGAAACGAACAAACGAACCAACGAAACAACGAACAAAAGAACAAACGAACAAACGAACAAAGAGACAAAGAAACAAACGAAACAACGAAACAACGAAACAACGAAACAACGAAACAACGAAACAATGAAACAACGAACCAACGAACCAACGAACCAACGAACCAACGAACCAACGAACCAACGAACCAACGAACCAACGAACCAACGAACCAACGAACCAACGAACCAACGAACCAACGAACCAACGAACCAACGAACCAACGAACCAACGAACCAACGAACCAACGAACAAACGAACAAACGAACAAACGAACAAACGAACAAACGAAGAAACGAAGAAACGCACAAACGAACAAACGAAAAAACGAACCAACGAACCAACGAACCAACGAACCAACGATCCAACGAACCAACGAACCAACGAACCAACGAACCAACGAACCAAAGAACCAACGAACCAACGAACCAACGAACCAACGAACCAACGAACCAACGAACCAACGAACCAACGAACCTACGAACCAACGAACCAACGAACCAACGAACCAACGAACCAACGAACCAACGAACCATCGAACCAACGAACCAACGAACCAACGAACAAACGAACCAACGAACCAACGAACCAACGAACCAACGAACCAACGAACCAACGAACAAACGAACAAACGAACAAACGAACAAACGAACAAACGAACAAACGAACAAACGAACAAACGAACAAACGAAGAAACGAAGAAACGAAGAAACGAAGAAACGAAGAAACGAAGAAACGAAGAAACGAAGAAACGAACAAACGAACAAACGAACAAACGAACAAACGAACAAACGAAGAAACGCACAAACGAACAAACGAAAAAACGAACCAACGAACCAACGAACCAACGATCCAACGAACCAACGAACCAACGAACCAACGAACCAACGAACCAAAGAACCAACGAACCAACGAACCAACGAACAAACGAACAAAAGAACAAACGAACAAACGAACAAAGAGACAAAGAAACAAACGAACCAACGAACCAACGAACCAACGAACAAACGAACAAACGAACAAATGAACAAACGAACAAACGAGCAAACGAGCAAATGAACAAACGAACAAACGAACAAGCGAACAAACGAACAAAGTGACAAAGACACAAAAGAACCAACGAACCAACGAACCAACGAACCAACGAACCAACGAACAAACGAACAAACGAACAAACGAACAAACGAACAAACGAACCAACGAACCAACGAACCAACGAACCAACGAACCAACGAACCAACGAACCAACGAACCAACGAACCAACGAACCAACGAACCAACGAACCAACGAACCAACGAACCAACGAACCAACGAACCAGCCAACCAACGAACCAACGAAACAACGAACCAACGAACCAACGAACCAACGAACCAACGAACCAACGAACAAACGAACAAACGAACAAACGAACAAACGAACAAACGAACAAACGAACAAACGAAAAAACGAACAAACGAACAAACGAACAAACGAACAAACGAACAAACGAACAAAGTGACAAAGAAACAAAAGAACCAACGAAACAACGAAATAACGAACCAACGAACCAACGAACCAACGAACCAACGAACCAACGAACCAACGAACCAACGAACCAACGTACCAACGAACCAACGAACCAACGAACCAACGAACCAACGAACCAACGAACCAACGAACCAACGAACCAACGAACCAACGAACCAACGAACCAACGAACCAACGAACCAACGAACCAACGAACCAACGAACCAACGAACCAACGAACCAACGAACAAACGAACAAACGAACAAACGAACAAACGAACAAACGAAGAAACGAAGAAACGCACAAACGAACAAACGAAAAAACGAACCAACGAACCAACGAACCAACGATCCAACGAACCAACGAACCAACGAACCAACGAACCAACGAACCAACGAACCAAAGAACCAACGAACCAACGAACCAACGAACCAACGAACCAACGAACCAACGAACAAACGAACAAACGAACAAACGAACAAACGAACAAACGAACAAACGAACAAACGAACAAACGAACAAACGAACAAACGAACAAACGAACAAACGAACCAACGAACCAACGAACCAACGAACCAACGAACCAACGAACCAACGAACCAACGAACCAACGAACCAACGAACCAACGAACCAACGAACCAACGAACCAACGAACCAACGAACCAACGAACCAACGAACCAACGAACCAACGAACCAACGAACCAACGAACCAACGAACCAACGAACCAACGAACCAACGAACCAACGAACCAACGAACCAACGAACAAACGAACAAACGAACAAACGAACAAACGAACAAACGAAGAAACGAAGAAACGCACAAACGAACAAACGAAAAAACGAACCAACGAACCAACGAACCAACGATCCAACGAACCAACGAACCAACGAACCAACGAACCAACGAACCAACGAACCAAAGAACCAACGAACCAACGAACCAACGAACCAACGAACCAACGAACCAACGAACCAACGAACCAACGAACCTACGAACCAACGAACCAACGAACCAACGAACCAACGAACCAACGAACCAACGAACCATCGAACCAACGAACCAACGAACCAACGAACAAACGAACCAACGAACCAACGAACCAACGAACCAACGAACCAACGAACCAACGAACAAACGAACAAACGAACAAACGAACAAACGAACAAACGAACAAACGAACAAACGAACAAACGAACAAACGAACAAACGAACAAACGAACAAACGAACAAACGAACAAACGAACAAACGAACAAACGAACAAACGAACAACGAAGAAACGAAGAAACCAAGAAACCAAGAAAGAAACGAAGAAACGAAGAAACGAAGAAACGAAGAAACGAAGAAACGAACAAACGCACAAACGAACAAACGAACAAACGAACAAACGAAAAAACGAACAAACGAACCAACGAACCAACGAACAAACGAACCAACGAACCAACGAACCAACGAACCAACGAACCAACGAACCAACGAACCAACGAACCAACGAACCAACGAACCAACGAACCAACGAACCAACGAACCAACGAACCAACGAACCAACGAACCAACGAACCAACGAACCAACGAACCAACGAACCAACGAACCAACGAACCAACGAACCAACGAACCAACGAACCAACGAACCAACGAACAAACGAACAAACGAACAAACGAACAAACGAAGAAACGAAGAAACGAAGAAACGCACAAACGAACAAACGAAAAAACGAACCAACGAACCAACGAACCAACGATCCAACGAACCAACGAACCAACGAACCAACGAACCAACGAACCAAAGAACCAACGAACCAACGAACCAACGAACCAACGAACCAACGAACCAACGAACCAACGAACCAACGAACCTACGAACCAACGAACCAACGAACCAACGAACCAACGAACCAACGAACCAACGAACCATCGAACCAACGAACCAACGAACCAACGAACAAACGAACCAACGAACCAACGAACCAACGAACCAACGAACCAACGAACCAACGAACCAACGAACCAACGAACAAACGAACAAACGAACAAACGAACAAACGAACAAACGAACAAACGAACAAACGAACAAACGAACAAACGAACAAACGAACAAACGAACAAACGAACAAACGAACAAACGAACAAACGAACAAACGAACAAACGAACAAACGAACAAACGAAAGAACGAAGAAACGAAGAAACGAAGAAACGAAGAAACGAAGAAACGAAGAAACGCACAAACGAACAAACGAACAAACGAAAAAACGAACAAACGAACCAACGAACCAACGAACAAACGAACCAACGAACCAACGAACCAACGAACCAACGAACCAACGAACCAACGAACCAACGAACCAACGAACCAACGAACCAACGAACCAACGAACCAACCAACCAACGAACCAACGAAACAACGAACCAACGAACCAACGAACCAACGAACCAACGAACCAACGAACCAACGAACCAACGAACCAACGAACCAACGAAACAACGAACGAACGAACTAACGAACCAACGAACCAACGAACCAACGAACCATCGAACCAACGAACCAACGAACCATCGAACAAACGAACAAACGAACAAACGAACAAAGTGACAATGAAAAAAAGAACCAACGAAACAACGAAACAACGAAACAACGAAACAACGAAACAACGAAACAACGAAACAACGAAACAACGAAACAACGAAACAACGAAACAACGAAACAACGAAACAACGAAACAACGAAACAACGAAACAACGAAACAACGAAACAACGAACCAACGAACCAACGAACCAACGAACAAACGAACCAACGAACAAACGAACAAACGAACAAAGTGACAAAGAAAAAAAGAACCAACGAAACAACGAAACAACGAAACAACGAAACAACGAAACAACGAAACAACGAAACAACGAAACAACGAAACAACGAAACAACGAAACAACGAAACAACGAAACAACGAAACAACGAAACAACGAAACAACGAACCAACGAACCAACGAACAAACGAACCAACGAACCAACGAACCAACGAACCAACGAACCAACGAACCAACGAACCAACGAACCAACGAACCAACGAACCAACGAACCAACGAACCAACGAACCAACGAACCAACGAACCAACGAACCAACGAACCAACGAACCAACGAACCAACGAACCAACGAACCAACGAACCAACGAACCAACGAACCAACGAACCAACGAACCAACGAACCAACGAACCAACGAACCAACGAACCAACGAACCAACGAACCAACGAACCAACGAACCAACGATCCAACGAACCAACGAA
>NW_027486182.1:0-25600 GCF_050908995.1 Andrena cerasifolii
GTTCGAAAATTGTGCGACTCTTCGTTAAACAGTCACTGTCTCGAAACATCTGCGCCACTTCTCGCTCATTGATTTGCCCTCCGGAGACGTTACTTTGTGCCATCTCTTTCGACGGCATGTTTTCCTGTTACAAAGCCCAATTCTGTGGATTCTGAAAATTTTCGCCAGATTTTGGCCAATATATCCGGAGAGCATGAAGTGGAAAGAGGTATACTAAATTTCAGCTTCAAAGGCATCGCCTTAAAGTTGCAAATCAGAGGCGCAGGCCATTCAAGAGGCGTTCGAAAATTCTGCGTGTCTTCGTTAAACAGTCACTGTCTCGAAACATCTGCGCCACTTCTCGCTCTTTGATTTGCTCTCCGGAGACGTTACTTTGTGCCATCTCTTTCGACGGCATGTTCTCCTGTTACAAAGCCCAATTTTGTGCATTCTGAAAATTTTCGCCAGATTTTGGCCAATATATCAGGAGAACATGAAGTGGAAAGAGGTATACTAAATTTCAGCATCAAAGGCATCGCCTTAAAGTTGCAAATCAGAGGCGCAGGCCTTTCAAGAGGCGTTCGAAAATTCTGCGTGTCTTCGTTAAACAGTCACTGTCTCGAAACATCTGCGCCACTTCTCGCTCTTTGATTTGCTCTCCGGAGACATTACTTTGTTCCATCCCTTTCGACGGCATGTTCTCCTGTTACAAAGCCCAATTTTGTGCATTCTGAAAATGTTCGCCAGATATTGGCCAATATATCAGGAGAACATGAAGTCAAAAGAGGTATACTAAATTTCAGCTTCAAAGGCATCGCCTTAAAGTTGCAAATAAGAGGCGCAGGCCTTTCAAGAGGCTTTCGAAAATTCTGCGTCTCTTCGTGAAACAGTCACTGTCTCGAAACACCTGCGCCACTTCTCGCTCTTTGATTTGCTCTCCGGAGACATTACTTTGTTCCATCTCTTTCGACGGCATGTTCTCCTGTTACAAAGCCCAATGTTGTGCATTCTGAAAATTTTCGCTAGATTTTGGCCAATATATCAGGAGAACATGAAGTGGAAAGAGGTATACTAAATTTCAGCTTCAAAGGCATCGCCTTAAACTTGTAATTAAGAGGCGCAGGCCTTTCAAGAGGCGTGCGAAAATTCTGCGTCTCTTCGTTAAACAGTCACTGTCTCGAAACACCTGCACCACTTCTCGCTCTTTCGTTTGCTGTCCGGAGACGTTACTTTGTGCCACCTCTTTCGACGGCATGTTCTCCTGTTACAAAGCCCAATTTTGTGCATTCTGAAAATGTTCGCCAGATTTTGGCCAATATATCAGGAGAACATAAAGTCAAAAGAGGTATACTAAATTTCAGCTTCAAAGGCATCGCTTAAAAGTATCAAATCAGAAGCGGAGGCCTTTCAAGAGGCGTTCGAAAATTGTGCGACTCTTCGTTAAACAGTCACTGTCTCGAAACATCTGCGCCACTTCTCGCTCATTGATTTGCCTTCCGGAGACGTTACTTTGTGCCATCTCTTTCGACGGCATGTTTTCCTGTTACAAAGCCCAATTCTGTGGATTCTGAAAATTTTCGCCAGATTTTGGCCAATATATCCGGAGAGCATGAAGTGGAAAGAGGTATACTAAATTTCAGCTTCAAAGGCATCGCCTTAAAGTTGCAAATCAAGGGCGCAGGCCATTCAAGAGGCGTTCGAAAATTCTGCGTGTCTCCGTTAAACAGTCACTGTCTCGAAACATCTGCGCCACTTCTCGCTCTTTGATTTGCTCTCCGGTGACGTTACTTTGTGCCATCTCTTTTGACGGCATGTTCTCCTGTTACAAAGCCCAATTTTGTGCATTCTGAAAATTTTCGCCAGATTTTGGCCAATATATCAGGAGAACATGAAGTGGAAAGAGGTATACTAAATTTCAGCTTCAAAGGCATCGCCTTAAAGTTGCAAATCAGAGGCGCAGGCCTTTCAAGAGGCGTTCGAAAATTCTGCGTGTCTTCGTTAAACAGTCACTGTCTCGAAACATCTGCGCCACTTCTCTCTCTTTGATTTGCTCTCCGGAGACATTACTTTGTTCCATCTCTTTCGACGGCATGTTCTCCTGTTACAAAGCCCAATTTTGTGCATTCTGAAAATGTTCGCCAGATATTGGCCAATATATCAGGAGAACATGAAGTCAAAAGAGGTATACTAAATTTCAGCTTCAAAGGCATCGCCTTAAAGTTGCAAATAAGAGGCGCAGGCCTTTCAAGAGGCTTTCGAAAATTCTGCGTCTCTTCGTGAAACAGTCACTGTCTCGAAACACCTGCGCCACTTCTCGCTCTTTGATTTGCTCTCCGGAGACATTACTTTGTTCCATCTCTTTCGACGGCATGTTCTCCTGTTACAAAGCCCAATTCTGTGGATTCTGAAAATTTTCGCCAGATTTTGGCCAATATATCCGGAGAGCATGAAGTGGAAAGAGGTATACTAAATTTCAGCTTCAAAGGCATCGCCTTAAAGTTGCAAATCAAGGGCGCAGGCCATTCAAGAGGCGTTCGAAAATTCTGCGTGTCTCCGTTAAACAGTCACTGTCTCGAAACATCTGCGCCACTTCTCGCTCTTTGATTTGCTCTCCGGTGACGTTACTTTGTGCCATCTCTTTTGACGGCATGTTCTCCTGTTACAAAGCCCAATTTTGTGCATTCTGAAAATTTTCGCCAGATTTTGGCCAATATATCAGGAGAACATGAAGTGGAAAGAGGTATACTAAATTTCAGCTTCAAAGGCATCGCCTTAAAGTTGCAAATCAGAGGCGCAGGCCATTCAAGAGGCGTTCGAAAATTCTGCGTGTCTTCGTTAAACAGTCACTGTCTCGAAACATCTGCGCCACTTCTCGCTCTTTGATTTGCTCTCCGGTGACGTTACTTTGTGCCATCTCTTTCGACGGCATGTTCTCCTGTTACAAAGCCCAATTTTGTGCATTCTGAAAATTTTCGCCAGATTTTGGCCAATATATCAGGAGAACATGAAGTGGAAAGAGGTATACTAAATTTCAGCTTCAAAGGCATCGCCTTAAAGTTGCAAATCAGAGGCGCAGGCCTTTCAAGAGGCGTTCGAAAATTCTGCGTGTCTTCGTTAAACAGTCACTGTCTCGAAACATCTGCGCCACTTCTCTCTCTTTGATTTGCTCTCCGGAGACATTACTTTGTTCCATCTCTTTCGACGGCATGTTCTCCTGTTACAAAGCCCAATTTTGTGCATTCTGAAAATGTTCGCCAGATATTGGCCAATATATCAGGAGAACATGAAGTCAAAAGAGGTATACTAAATTTCAGCTTCAAAGGCATCGCCTTAAAGTTGCAAATAAGAGGCGCAGGCCTTTCAAGAGGCTTTCGAAAATTCTGCGTCTCTTCGTGAAACAGTCACTGTCTCGAAACACCTGCGCCACTTCTCGCTCTTTGATTTGCTCTCCGGAGACATTACTTTGTTCCATCTCTTTCGACGGCATGTTCTCCTGTTACAAAGCCCAATGTTGTGCATTCTGAAAATTTTCGCTAGATTTTGGCCAATATATCAGGAGAACATGAAGAGGAAAGAGGTATACTAAATTTCAGCTTCAAAGGCATCGCCTTAAACTTGTAATTAAGAGGCGCAGGCCTTTCAAGAGGCGTTCGAAAATTCTGCGTCTCTTCGTTAAACAGTCACTGTCTCGAAACACCTGCACCACTTCTCGCTCTTTCGTTTGCTGTCCGGAGACGTTACTTTGTGCCACCTCTTTCGACGGCATGTTCTCCTGTTACAAAGCCCAATTTTGTGTATTCTCGAAATTTTCTCCAGATTTCGGCCAATAAATCAGGAGAACATGAAGTGGAAAGAGGTATACTAAATTTCAGCTTCAAAGGCATTGCCTTAAAGTTGCAAATCAGAGGCGCAGGCCTTTCAAGAGGCGTTCGAAAATTCTGCGTCTCTTCGTTAAACAGTCACTGACTCGAAACACCTGCGCCACTTCTCGCTCTTTGATTTGCTCTCCGGAGACATTACTTTGTTCCATCTCTTTCGACGGCATGTTCTCCTGTTACAAAGCCCAATGTTGTGCATTCTGAAAATTGTCGCTAGATTTTGGCCAATATATCAGGAGAACATGAAGTGGAAAGAGGTATACTAAATTTCAGCTTCAAAGGCATCGCCTTAAAGTTGCAAATCAGAGGCGCAGGCCTTTCAAGAGGCGCTCGAAAATTCTGCGTCTCTTCGTGAAACAGTCACTGTCTCGACACATCTGCGCCACTTCTCGCTCTTTGATTTGCTCTCCGGAGACGTTACTTTGTGCCATCCCTTTGGACGGCATGTTCTCCTGTTACAAAGCCCAATTCTGTGGATTCTGAAAATTTTCGCCAGATTTCGGCCAATATATCAGGAGAACATGAAGTGGAAAGAGGTATACTAAATTTCAGCTTCAAAGGCATCGCCGTAAAGTTGCAAATCAGAGGCGCAGGCCTTTCAAGAGGCTTTCGAAAATTCTGCGTCTCTTCGTTAATCAGTCACTGTCTCGAAACATCTGCGCCACATCTCGCTCTTTGATTTGCTCTCCGGCGACGTTACTTTGTGCCATCCCTTTGGACGGCATGTTCTCCTGTTATAAAGCCCAATTCTGTGGATTCTGAAAATTTTCGCCAGATTTTGGCCAATATATCAGGAGAACATGAAGTGGACAGAGGTATACTAAATTTCAGCTTCAAAGGCATCGCCTTAAAGTTGCAAATCAGAGGCGCAGGCCATTCAAGAGGCGTTCGAAAATTCTGCGTGTCTTCGTTAAACAGTCACTGCCTCGAAACATCTGCGCCACTTCTCGCTCTTTGATTTGCTCTCCGGAGACGTTACTTTGTGCCATCTCTTTCGACGGCATGTTCTCCTGTTACAAAGCCCAATTTTGTGCATTCTGAAAATTTTCGCCAGATTTTGGCCAATATATCAGGAGAACATGAAGTGGAAAGAGGTATACTAAATTTCAGCTTCAAAGGCATCGCCTTAAAGTTGCAAATCAGAGGCGCAGGCCTTTCAAGAGGCGTTCGAAAATTCTGCGTCTCTTCGTTAAACAGTCACTGTCTCGAAACACCTGCACCACTTCTCGCTCTTTCGTTTGCTGTCCGGAGACGTTACTTTGTGCCACCTCTTTCGACGGCATGTTCTCCTGTTACAAAGCCCAATTTTGTGTATTCTCGAAATTTTCTCCAGATTTCGGCCAATAAATCAGGAGAACATGAAGTGGAAAGAGGTATACTAAATTTCAGCTTCAAAGGCATTGCCTTAAAGTTGCAAATCAGAGGCGCAGGCCTTTCAAGAGGCGTTCGAAAATTCTGCGTCTCTTCGTTAAACAGTCACTGACTCGAAACACCTGCGCCACTTCTCGCTCTTTGATTTGCTCTCCGGAGACATTACTTTGTTCCATCTCTTTCGACGGCATGTTCTCCTGTTACAAAGCCCAATGTTGTGCATTCTGAAAATTGTCGCTAGATTTTGGCCAATATATCAGGAGAACATGAAGTGGAAAGAGGTATACTAAATTTCAGCTTCAAAGGCATCGCCTTAAAGTTGCAAATCAGAGGCGCAGGCCTTTCAAGAGGCGCTCGAAAATTCTGCGTCTCTTCGTGAAACAGTCACTGTCTCGACACATCTGCGCCACTTCTCGCTCTTTGATTTGCTCTCCGGAGACGTTACTTTGTGCCATCCCTTTGGACGGCATGTTCTCCTGTTACAAAGCCCAATTCTGTGGATTCTGAAAATTTTCGCCAGATTTCGGCCAATATATCAGGAGAACATGAAGTGGAAAGAGGTATACTAAATTTCAGCTTCAAAGGCATCGCCGTAAAGTTGCAAATCAGAGGCGCAGGCCTTTCAAGAGGCTTTCGAAAATTCTGCGTCTCTTCGTTAATCAGTCACTGTCTCGAAACATCTGCGCCACATCTCGCTCTTTGATTTGCTCTCCGGCGACGTTACTTTGTGCCATCCCTTTGGACGGCATGTTCTCCTGTTATAAAGCCCAATTCTGTGGATTCTGAAAATTTTCGCCAGATTTTGGCCAATATATCAGGAGAACATGAAGTGGACAGAGGTATACTAAATTTCAGCTTCAAAGGCATCGCCTTAAAGTTGCAAATCAGAGGCGCAGGCCATTCAAGAGGCGTTCGAAAATTCTGCGTGTCTTCGTTAAACAGTCACTGCCTCGAAACATCTGCGCCACTTCTCGCTCTTTGATTTGCTCTCCGGAGACGTTACTTTGTGCCATCTCTTTCGACGGCATGTTCTCCTGTTACAAAGCCCAATTTTGTGCATTCTGAAAATTTTCGCCAGATTTTGGCCAATATATCAGGAGAACATGAAGTGGAAAGAGGTATACTAAATTTCAGCTTCAAAGGCATCGCCTTAAAGTTGCAAATCAGAGGCGCAGGCCTTTCAAGAGGCGTTCGAAAATTCTGCGTGTCTTCGTTAAACAGTCACTGTCTCGAAACATCTGCGCCACTTCTCGCTCTTTGATTTGCTCTCCGGAGACATTACTTTGTTCCATCTCTTTCGACGGCATGTTCTCCTGTTACAAAGCCCAATGTTGTGCATTCTGAAAATTTTCGCTAGATTTTGGCCAATATATCAGGAGAACATGAAGTGGAAAGAGGTATACTAAATTTCAGCTTCAAAGGCATCGCCTTAAACTTGTAATTAAGAGGCGCAGGCCTTTCAAGAGGCGTTCGAAAATTCTGCGTCTCTTCGTTAAACAGTCACTGTCTGGAAACACCTGCACCACTTCTCGCTCTTTCGTTTGCTGTCCGGAGACGTTACTTTGTGCCACCTCTTTCGACGGCATGTTCTCCTGTTACAAAGCCCAATTTTGTGCATTCTGAAAATTTTCGCTAGATTTTGGCCAATATATCAGGAGAACATGAAGTGGAAAGAGGTATACTAAATTTCAGCTTCAAAGGCATCGCCTTAAACTTGTAATTAAGAGGCGCAGGCCTTTCAAGAGGCGTTCGAAAATTCTGCGTCTCTTCGTTAAACAGTCACTGTCTCGAAACACCTGCACCACTTCTCGCTCTTTCGTTTGCTGTCCGGAGACGTTACTTTGTGCCACCTCTTTCGACGGCATGTTCTCCTGTTACAAAGCCCAATTTTGTGTATTCTCGAAATTTTCTCCAGATTTTGGCCAATAAATCAGGAGAACATGAAGTGGAAAGAGGTATACTAAATTTCAGCTTCAAAGGCATTGCCTTAAAGTTGCAAATCAGAGGCGCAGGCCTTTCAAGAGGCGTTCGAAAATTCTGCGTCTCTTCGTTAAACAGTCACTGACTCGAAACACCTGCGCCACTTCTCGCTCTTTGATTTGCTCTCCGGAGACATTACTTTGTTCCATCTCTTTCGACGGCATGTTCTCCTGTTACAAAGCCCAATGTTGTGCATTCTGAAAATTGTCGCTAGATTTTGGCCAATATATCAGGAGAACATGAAGTGGAAAGAGGTATACTAAATTTCAGCTTCAAAGGCATCGCCTTAAAGTTGCAAATCAGAGGCGCAGGCCTTTCAAGAGGCGCTCGAAAATTCTGCGTCTCTTCGTGAAACAGTCACTGTCTCGACACATCTGCGCCACTTCTCGCTCTTTGATTTGCTCTCCGGAGACGTTACTTTGTGCCATCCCTTTGGACGGCATGTTCTCCTGTTACAAAGCCCAATTCTGTGGATTCTGAAAATTTTCGCCAGATTTCGGCCAATATATCAGGAGAACATGAAGTGGAAAGAGGTATACTAAATTTCAGCTTCAAAGGCATCGCCGTAAAGTTGCAAATCAGAGGCGCAGGCCTTTCAAGAGGCTTTCGAAAATTCTGCGTCTCTTCGTTAATCAGTCACTGTCTCGAAACATCTGCGCCACATCTCGCTCTTTGATTTGCTCTCCGGAGACGTTACTTTGTGCCATCCCTTTGGACGGCATGTTCTCCTGTTACAAAGCCCAATTTTGTGCATTCTGAAAATGTTCGCCAGATATTGGCCAATATATCAGGAGAACATGAAGTCAAAAGAGGTATACTAAATTTCAGCTTCAAAGGCATCGCCTTAAAGTTGCAAATAAGAGGCGCAGGCCTTTCAAGAGGCTTTCGAAAATTCTGCGTCTCTTCGTGAAACAGTCACTGTCTCGAAACACCTGCGCCACTTCTCGCTCTTTGATTTGCTCTCCGGAGACATTACTTTGTTCCATCTCTTTCGACGGCATGTTCTCCTGTTACAAAGCCCAATGTTGTGCATTCTGAAAATTTTCGCTAGATTTTGGCCAATATATCAGGAGAACATGAAGTGGAAAGAGGTATACTAAATTTCAGCTTCAAAGGCATCGCCTTAAACTTGTAATTAAGAGGCGCAGGCCTTTCAAGAGGCGTGCGAAAATTCTGCGTCTCTTCGTTAAACAGTCACTGTCTCGAAACACCTGCACCACTTCTCGCTCTTTCGTTTGCTGTCCGGAGACGTTACTTTGTGCCACCTCTTTCGACGGCATGTTCTCCTGTTACAAAGCCCAATTTTGTGCATTCTGAAAATGTTCGCCAGATTTTGGCCAATATATCAGGAGAACATAAAGTCAAAAGAGGTATACTAAATTTCAGCTTCAAAGGCATCGCTTAAAAGTATCAAATCAGAAGCGGAGGCCTTTCAAGAGGCGTTCGAAAATTGTGCGACTCTTCGTTAAACAGTCACTGTCTCGAAACATCTGCGCCACTTCTCGCTCATTGATTTGCCCTCCGGAGACGTTACTTTGTGCCATCTCTTTCGACGGCATGTTTTCCTGTTACAAAGCCCAATTCTGTGGATTCTGAAAATTTTCGCCAGATTTTGGCCAATATATCCGGAGAGCATGAAGTGGAAAGAGGTATACTAAATTTCAGCTTCAAAGGCATCGCCTTAAAGTTGCAAATCAGAGGCGCAGGCCATTCAAGAGGCGTTCGAAAATTCTGCGTGTCTTCGTTAAACAGTCACTGTCTCGAAACATCTGCGCCACTTCTCGCTCTTTGATTTGCTCTCCGGTGACGTTACTTTGTGCCATCTCTTTCGACGGCATGTTCTCCTGTTACAAAGCCCAATTTTGTGCATTCTGAAAATTTTCGCCAGATTTTGGCCAATATATCAGGAGAACATGAAGTGGAAAGAGGTATACTAAATTTCAGCTTCAAAGGCATCGCCTTAAAGTTGCAAATCAGAGGCGCAGGCCTTTCAAGAGGCGTTCGAAAATTCTGCGTGTCTTCGTTAAACAGTCACTGTCTCGAAACATCTGCGCCACTTCTCTCTCTTTGATTTGCTCTCCGGAGACATTACTTTGTTCCATCTCTTTCGACGGCATGTTCTCCTGTTACAAAGCCCAATTTTGTGCATTCTGAAAATGTTCGCCAGATATTGGCCAATATATCAGGAGAACATGAAGTCAAAAGAGGTATACTAAATTTCAGCTTCAAAGGCATCGCCTTAAAGTTGCAAATAAGAGGCGCAGGCCTTTCAAGAGGCTTTCGAAAATTCTGCGTCTCTTCGTGAAACAGTCACTGTCTCGAAACACCTGCGCCACTTCTCGCTCTTTGATTTGCTCTCCGGAGACATTACTTTGTTCCATCTCTTTCGACGGCATGTTCTCCTGTTACAAAGCCCAATGTTGTGCATTCTGAAAATTTTCGCTAGATTTTGGCCAATATATCAGGAGAACATGAAGTGGAAAGAGGTATACTAAATTTCAGCTTCAAAGGCATCGCCTTAAACTTGTAATTAAGAGGCGCAGGCCTTTCAAGAGGCGTTCGAAAATTCTGCGTCTCTTCGTTAAACAGTCACTGTCTCGAAACACCTGCACCACTTCTCGCTCTTTCGTTTGCTGTCCGGAGACGTTACTTTGTGCCACCTCTTTCGACGGCATGTTCTCCTGTTACAAAGCCCAATTTTGTGTATTCTCGAAATTTTCTCCAGATTTCGGCCAATAAATCAGGAGAACATGAAGTGGAAAGAGGTATACTAAATTTCAGCTTCAAAGGCATTGCCTTAAAGTTGCAAATCAGAGGCGCAGGCCTTTCAATAGGCGTTCGAAAATTCTGCGTCTCTTCGTTAAACAGTCACTGACTCGAAACACCTGCGCCACTTCTCGCTCTTTGATTTGCTCTCCGGAGACATTACTTTGTTCCATCTCTTTCGACGGCATGTTCTCC
This sequence comes from Andrena cerasifolii, assembly GCF_050908995.1. Lineage (NCBI taxonomy): Eukaryota > Metazoa > Arthropoda > Insecta > Hymenoptera > Andrenidae > Andrena > Andrena cerasifolii. Next base: position 10,170 of record NW_027486182.1, read on the forward strand.
TGTTACAAAGCCCAATGTTGTGCATTCTGAAAATTGTCGCTAGATTTTGGCCAATATATCAGGAGAACATGAAGTGGAAAGAGGTATACTAAATTTCAGCTTCAAAGGCATCGCCTTAAAGTTGCAAATCAGAGGCGCAGGCCTTTCAAGAGGCGCTCGAAAATTCTGCGTCTCTTCGTGAAACAGTCACTGTCTCGACACATCTGCGCCACTTCTCGCTCTTTGATTTGCTCTCCGGAGACGTTACTTTGTGCCATCCCTTTGGACGGCATGTTCTCCTGTTACAAAGCCCAATTCTGTGGATTCTGAAAATTTTCGCCAGATTTCGGCCAATATATCAGGAGAACATGAAGTGGAAAGAGGTATACTAAATTTCAGCTTCAAAGGCATCGCCGTAAAGTTGCAAATCAGAGGCGCAGGCCTTTCAAGAGGCTTTCGAAAATTCTGCGTCTCTTCGTTAATCAGTCACTGTCTCGAAACATCTGCGCCACATCTCGCTCTTTGATTTGCTCTCCGGCGACGTTACTTTGTGCCATCCCTTTGGACGGCATGTTCTCCTGTTATAAAGCCCAATTCTGTGGATTCTGAAAATTTTCGCCAGATTTTGGCCAATATATCAGGAGAACATGAAGTGGACAGAGGTATACTAAATTTCAGCTTCAAAGGCATCGCCTTAAAGTTGCAAATCAGAGGCGCAGGCCATTCAAGAGGCGTTCGAAAATTCTGCGTGTCTTCGTTAAACAGTCACTGTCTCGAAACATCTGCGCCACTTCTCGCTCTTTGATTTGCTCTCCGGAGACGTTACTTTGTGCCATCTCTTTCGACGGCTTGTTCTCCTGTTACAAAGCCCAATTTTGTGCATTCTGAAAATTTTCGCCAGATTTTGGCCAATATATCAGGAGAACATGAATTCAAAAGAGGTATACTAAATTTCAGCTTCAAAGGCATCGCTTAAAAGTATCAAATCAGAAGCGGAGGCCTTTCAAGAGGCGTTCGAAAATTGTGCGACTCTTCGTTAAACAGTCACTGTCTCGAAACATCTGCGCCACTTCTCGCTCATTGATTTGCCCTCCGGAGACGTTACTTTGTGCCATCTCTTTCGACGGCATGTTTTCCTGTTACAAAGCCCAATTCTGTGGATTCTGAAAATTTTCGCCAGATTTTGGCCAATATATCCGGAGAGCATGAAGTGGAAAGAGGTATACTAAATTTCAGCTTCAAAGGCATCGCCTTAAAGTTGCAAATCAGAGGCGCAGGCCATTCAAGAGGCGTTCGAAAATTCTGCGTGTCTTCGTTAAACAGTCACTGTCTCGAAACATCTGCGCCACTTCTCGCTCTTTGATTTGCTCTCCGGTGACGTTACTTTGTGCCATCTCTTTCGACGGCATGTTCTCCTGTTACAAAGCCCAATTTTGTGCATTCTGAAAATTTTCGCCAGATTTTGGCCAATATATCAGGAGAACATGAAGTGGAAAGAGGTATACTAAATTTCAGCTTCAAAGGCATCGCCTTAAAGTTGCAAATCAGAGGCGCAGGCCTTTCAAGAGGCGTTCGAAAATTCTGCGTGTCTTCGTTAAACAGTCACTGTCTCGAAACATCTGCGCCACTTCTCTCTCTTTGATTTGCTCTCCGGAGACATTACTTTGTTCCATCTCTTTCGACGGCATGTTCTCCTGTTACAAAGCCCAATTTTGTGCATTCTGAAAATGTACGCCAGATATTGGCCAATATATCAGGAGAACATGAAGTCAAAAGAGGTATACTAAATTTCAGCTTCAAAGGCATCGCCTTAAAGTTGCAAATAAGAGGCGCAGGCCTTTCAAGAGGCTTTCGAAAATTCTGCGTCTCTTCGTGAAACAGTCACTGTCTCGAAACACCTGCGCCACTTCTCGCTCTTTGATTTGCTCTCCGGAGACATTACTTTGTTCCATCTCTTTCGACGGCATGTTCTCCTGTTACAAAGCCCAATGTTGTGCATTCTGAAAATTTTCGCTAGATTTTGGCCAATATATCAGGAGAACATGAAGTGGAAAGAGGTATACTAAATTTCAGCTTCAAAGGCATCGCCTTAAACTTGTAATTAAGAGGCGCAGGCCTTTCTAGAGGCGTTCGAAAATTCTGCGTCTCTTCGTTAAACAGTCACTGTCTCGAAACACCTGCACCACTTCTCGCTCTTTCGTTTGCTGTCCGGAGACGTTACTTTGTGCCACCTCTTTCGACGGCATGTTCTCCTGTTACAAAGCCCAATTTTGTGTATTCTCGAAATTTTCTCCAGATTTCGGCCAATAAATCAGGAGAACATGAAGTGGAAAGAGGTATACTAAATTTCAGCTTCAAAGGCATTGCCTTAAAGTTGCAAATCAGAGGCGCAGGCCTTTCAATAGGCGTTCGAAAATTCTGCGTCTCTTCGTTAAACAGTCACTGACTCGAAACACCTGCGCCACTTCTCGCTCTTTGATTTGCTCTCCGGAGACATTACTTTGTTCCATCTCTTTCGACGGCATGTTCTCCTGTTACAAAGCCCAATGTTGTGCATTCTGAAAATTGTCGCTAGATTTTGGCCAATATATCAGGAGAACATGAAGTGGAAAGAGGTATACTAAATTTCAGCTTCAAAGGCATCGCCTTAAAGTTGCAAATCAGAGGCGCAGGCCTTTCAAGAGGCGCTCGAAAATTCTGCGTCTCTTCGTGAAACAGTCACTGTCTCGACACATCTGCGCCACTTCTCGTTCTTTGATTTGCTCTCCGGAGACGTTACTTTGTGCCATCCCTTTGGACGGCATGTTCTCCTGTTACAAAGCCCAATTCTGTGGATTCTGAAAATTTTCGCCAGATTTCGGCCAATATATCAGGAGAACATGAAGTGGAAAGAGGTATACTAAATTTCAGCTTCAAAGGCATCGCCTTAAAGTTGCAAATCAGAGGCGCAGGCCATTCAAGAGGCGTTCGAAAATTCTGCGTGTCTTCGTTAAACAGTCACTGTCTCGAAACATCTGCGCCACTTCTCGCTCTTTGATTTGCTCTCCGGAGACGTTACTTTGTGCCATCTCTTTCGACGGCTTGTTCTCCTGTTACAAAGCCCAATTTTGTGCATTCTGAAAATTTTCGCCAGATTTTGGCCAATATATCAGGAGAACATGAATTCAAAAGAGGTATACTAAATTTCAGCTTCAAAGGCATCGCCTTAAAGTTGCAAATCAGAGGCGCAGGCCTTTCAAGAGGCGTTCGAAAATTCTGCGTTTCTTCGTTAAACAGTCACTGTCTCGACACATCTGCGCCACTTCTCGCTCTTTGATTTGCTCTCCGGAGACGTTACTTTGTGCCATCTCTTTCGACGGCATGTTCTCCTGTTACAAAGCCCAATTTTGTGCATTCTGAAAATGTTCGCCAGATTTTGGCCAATATATCAGGAGAACATAAAGTCAAAAGAGGTATACTAAATTTCAGCTTCAAAGGCATCGCTTAAAAGTATCAAATCAGAAGCGGAGGCCTTTCAAGAGGCGTTCGAAAATTGTGCGACTCTTCGTTAAACAGTCACTGTCTCGAAACATCTGCGCCACTTCTCGCTCATTGATTTGCCCTCCGGAGACGTTACTTTGTGCCATCTCTTTCGACGGCATGTTTTCCTGTTACAAAGCCCAATTCTGTGGATTCTGAAAATTTTCGCCAGATTTTGGCCAATATATCCGGAGAGCATGAAGTGGAAAGAGGTATACTAAATTTCAGCTTCAAAGGCATCGCCTTAAAGTTGCAAATCAGAGGCGCAGGCCATTCAAGAGGCGTTCGAAAATTCTGCGTGTCTTCGTTAAACAGTCACTGTCTCGAAACATCTGCGCCACTTCTCGCTCTTTGATTTGCTCTCCGGAGACGTTACTTTGTGCCATCTCTTTCGACGGCATGTTCTCCTGTTACAAAGCCCAATTTTGTGCATTCTGAAAATTTTCGCCAGATTTTGGCCAATATATCAGGAGAACATGAAGTGGAAAGAGGTATACTAAATTTCAGCTTCAAAGGCATCGCCTTAAAGTTGCAAATCAGAGGCGCAGGCCTTTCAAGAGGCGTTCGAAAATTCTGCGTGTCTTCGTTAAACAGTCACTGTCTCGAAACACCTGCGCCACTTCTCGCTCTTTGATTTGCTCTCCGGAGACATTACTTTGTTCCATCTCTTTCGACGGCATGTTCTCCTGTTACAAAGCCCAATGTTGTGCATTCTGAAAATTTTCGCTAGATTTTGGCCAATATATCAGGAGAACATGAAGTGGAAAGAGGTATACTAAATTTCAGCTTCAAAGGCATCGCCTTAAAGTTGCAAATCAGAGGCGCAGGCCTTTCAAGAGGCGTTCGAAAATTCTGCGTGTCTTCGTTAAACAGTCACTGTCTCGACACATCTGCGCCACTTCTCGCTCTTTGATTTGCTCTCCGGAGACGTTACTTTGTGCCATCCCTTTGGACGGCATGTTCTCCTGTTACAAAGCCCAATTCTGTGGATTCTGAAAATTTTCGCCAGATTTTGGCCAATATATCAGGAGAACATGAAGTGGAAAGAGGTATACTAAATTTCAGCTTCAAAGGCATCGCCTTAAAGTTGCAAATCAGAGGCACAGGCCTTTCAAGAGGCGTTCGAAAATTCTGCGTGTCTTCGTTAAACAGTCATTGTCTCGAAACACCTGCGCCACTTCTCGCTCTTTGATTTGCTCTCCGGAGACATTACTTTGTTCCATCTCTTTCGACGGCATGTTCTCCTGTTACAAAGCCCAATTTTGTGCATTCTGAAAATGTTCGCCAGATTTTGGCCAATATATCAGGAGAACATAAAGTCAAAAGAGGTATACTAAATTTCAGCTTCAAAGGCATCGCTTAAAAGTATCAAATCAGAAGCGGAGGCCTTTCAAGAGGCGTTCGAAAATTGTGCGACTCTTCGTTAAACAGTCACTGTCTCGAAACATCTGCGCCACTTCTCGCTCATTGATTTGCCCTCCGGACACGTTACTTTGTGCCATCTCTTTCGACGGCATGTTTTCCTGTTACAAAGCCCAATTCTGTGGATTCTGAAAATTTTCGCCAGATTTTGGCCAATATATCCGGAGAGCAGGAAGTGGAAAGAGGTATACTAAATTTCAGCTTCAAAGGCATCGCCTTAAAGTTGCAAATCAGAGGCGCAGGCCATTCAAGAGGCGTTCGAAAATTCTGCGTGTCTTCGTTAAACAGTCACTGTCTCGAAACATCTGCGCCACTTCTCGCTCTTTGATTTGCTCTCCGGAGACGTTACTTTGTTCCATCTCTTTCGACGGCATGTTCTCCTGTTACAAAGCCCAATGTTGTGCATTCTGAAAATTTTCGCTAGATTTTGGCCAATATATCAGGAGAACATGAAGTGGAAAGAGGTATACTAAATTTCAGCTTCAAAGGCATCGCCTTAAACTTGTAATTAAGAGGCGCAGGCCTTTCAAGAGGCGTTCGAAAATTCTGCGTCTCTTCGTTAAATAGTCACTGTCTGGAAACACCTGCACCACTTCTCGCTCTTTCGTTTGCTGTCCGGAGACGTTACTTTGTGCCACCTCTTTCGACGGCATGTTCTCCTGTTACAAAGCCCAATTTTGTGCATTCTGAAAATTTTCGCTAGATTTTGGCCAATATATCAGGAGAACATGAAGTGGAAAGAGGTATACTAAATTTCAGCTTCAAAGGCATCGCCTTAAACTTGTAATTAAGAGGCGCAGGCCTTTCAAGAGGCGTTCGAAAATTCTGCGTCTCTTCGTTAAACAGTCACTGTCTCGAAACACCTGCACCACTTCTCGCTCTTTCGTTTGCTGTCCGGAGACGTTACTTTGTGCCACCTCTTTCGACGGCATGTTCTCCTGTTACAAAGCCCAATTTTGTGTATTCTCGAAATTTTCTCCAGATTTTGGCCAATAAATCAGGAGAACATGAAGTGGAAAGAGGTATACTAAATTTCAGCTTCAAAGGCATTGCCTTAAAGTTGCAAATCAGAGGCGCAGGCCTTTCAAGAGGCGTTCGAAAATTCTGCGTCTCTTCGTTAAACAGTCACTGACTCGAAACACCTGCGCCACTTCTCGCTCTTTGATTTGCTCTCCGGAGACATTACTTTGTTCCATCTCTTTCGACGGCATGTTCTCCTGTTACAAAGCCCAATGTTGTGCATTCTGAAAATTGTCGCTAGATTTTGGCCAATATATCAGGAGAACATGAAGTGGAAAGAGATATACTAAATTTCAGCTTCAAAGGCATCGCCTTAAAGTTGCAAATCAGAGGCGCAGGCCTTTCAAGAGGCGCTCGAAAATTCTGCGTCTCTTCGTGAAACAGTCACTGTCTCGACACATCTGCGCCACTTCTCGCTCTTTGATTTGCTCTCCGGAGACGTTACTTTGTGCCATCTCTTTCGACGGCATGTTCTCCTGTTACAAAGCCCAATTTTGTGCATTCTGAAAATTTTCGCCAGATTTTGGCCAATATATCAGGAGAACATGAAGTGGAAAGAGGTATACTAAATTTCAGCTTCAAAGGCATCGCCTTAAAGTTGCAAATCAGAGGCGCAGGCCTTTCAAGAGGCGTTCGAAAATTCTGCGTGTCTTCGTTAAACAGTCACTGTCTCGAAACATCTGCGCCACTTCTCGCTCTTTGATTTGCTCTCCGGAGACATTACTTTGTTCCATCTCTTTCGACGGCATGTTCTCCTGTTACAAAGCCCAGTTTTGTGCATTCTGAAAATGTTCGCCAGATATTGGCCAATATATCAGGAGAACATGAAGTCAAAAGAGGTATACTAAATTTCAGCTTCAAAGGCATCGCCTTAAAGTTGCAAATAAGAGGCGCAGGCCTTTCAAGAGGCTTTCGAAAATTCTGCGTCTCTTCGTGAAACAGTCACTGTCTCGAAACACCTGCGCCACTTCTCGCTCTTTGATTTGCTCTCCGGAGACATTACTTTGTTCCATCTCTTTCGACGGCATGTTCTCCTGTTACAAAGCCCAATGTTGTGCATTCTGAAAATTTTCGCTAGATTTTGGCCAATATATCAGGAGAACATGAAGTGGAAAGAGGTATACTAAATTTCAGCTTCAAAGGCATCGCCTTAAAGTTGCAAATCAGAGGCGCAGGCCTTTCAAGAGGCGTTCGAAAATTCTGCGTGTCTTCGTTAAACAGTCACTGTCTCGACACATCTGCGCCACTTCTCGCTCTTTGATTTGCTCTCCGGAGACGTTACTTTGTGCCATCCCTTTGGACGGCATGTTCTCCTGTTACAAAGCCCAATTCTGTGGATTCTGAAAATTTTCGCCAGATTTTGGCCAATATATCAGGAGAACATGAAGTGGAAAGAGGTATACTAAATTTCAGCTTCAAAGGCATCGCCTTAAAGTTGCAAATCAGAGGCACAGGCCTTTCAAGAGGCGTTCGAAAATTCTGCGTGTCTTCGTTAAACAGTCATTGTCTCGAAACACCTGCGCCACTTCTCGCTCTTTGATTTGCTCTCCGGAGACATTACTTTGTTCCATCTCTTTCGACGGCATGTTCTCCTGTTACAAAGCCCAATTTTGTGCATTCTGAAAATGTTCGCCAGATTTTGGCCAATATATCAGGAGAACATAAAGTCAAAAGAGGTATACTAAATTTCAGCTTCAAAGGCATCGCTTAAAAGTATCAAATCAGAAGCGGAGGACTTTCAAGAGGCGTTCGAAAATTGTGCGACTCTTCGTTAAACAGTCACTGTCTCGAAACATCTGCGCCACTTCTCGCTCATTGATTTGCCCTCCGGAGACGTTACTTTGTGCCATCTCTTTCGACGGCATGTTTTCCTGTTACAAAGCCCAATTCTGTGGATTCTGAAAATTTTCGCCAGATTTTGGCCAATATATCCGGAGAGCAGGAAGTGGAAAGAGGTATACTAAATTTCAGCTTCAAAGGCATCGCCTTAAAGTTGCAAATCAGAGGCGCAGGCCATTCAAGAGGCGTTCGAAAATTCTGCGTGTCTTCGTTAAACAGTCACTGTCTCGAAACATCTGCGCCACTTCTCGCTCTTTGATTTGCTCTCCGGAGACATTACTTTGTTCCATCTCTTTCGACGGCATGTTCTCCTGTTACAAAGCCCAATTTTGTGCATTCTGAAAATGTTCGCCAGATATTGGCCAATATATCAGGAGAACATGAAGTCAAAAGAGGTATACTAAATTTCAGCTTCAAAGGCATCGCCTTAAAGTTGCAAATAAGAGGCGCAGGCCTTTCAAGAGGCTTTCGAAAATTCTGCGTCTCTTCGTGAAACAGTCACTGTCTCGAAACACCTGCGCCACTTCTCGCTCTTTGATTTGCTCTCCGGAGACATTACTTTGTTCCATCTCTTTCGACGGCATGTTCTCCTGTTACAAAGCCCAATGTTGTGCATTCTGAAAATTTTCGCTAGATTTTGGCCAATATATCAGGAGAACATGAAGTGGAAAGAGGTATACTAAATTTCAGCTTCAAAGGCATCGCCTTAAATTTGTAATTAAGAGGCGCAGGCCTTTCAAGAGGCGTTCGAAAATTCTGCGTCTCTTCGTTAAACAGTCACTGTCTGGAAACACCTGCACCACTTCTCGCTCTTTCGTTTGCTGTCCGGAGACGTTACTTTGTGCCACCTCTTTCGACGGCATGTTCTCCTGTTACAAAGCCCAATTTTGTGCATTCTGAAAATTTTCGCTAGATTTTGGCCAATATATCAGGAGAACATGAAGTGGAAAGAGGTATACTAAATTTCAGCTTCAAAGGCATCGCCTTAAACTTTTAATTAAGAGGCGCAGGCCTTTCAAGAGGCGTTCGAAAATTCTGCGTCTCTTCGTTAAACAGTCACTGTCTCGAAACACCTGCACCACTTCTCGCTCTTTCGTTTGCTGTCCGGAGACGTTACTTTGTGCCACCTCTTTCGACGGCATGTTCTCCTGTTACAAAGCCCAATTTTGTGTATTCTCGAAATTTTCTCCAGATTTTGGCCAATAAATCAGGAGAACATGAAGTGGAAAGAGGTATACTAAATTTCAGCTTCAAAGGCATTGCCTTAAAGTTGCAAATCAGAGGCGCAGGCCTTTCAAGAGGCGTTCGAAAATTCTGCGTCTCTTCGTTAAACAGTCACTGACTCGAAACACCTGCGCCACTTCTCGCTCTTTGATTTGCTCTCCGGAGACATTACTTTGTTCCATCTCTTTCGACGGCATGTTCTCCTGTTACAAAGCCCAATGTTGTGCATTCTGAAAATTGTCGCTAGATTTTGGCCAATATATCAGGAGAACATGAAGTGGAAAGAGGTATACTAAATTTCAGCTTCAAAGGCATCGCCTTAAAGTTGCAAATCAGAGGCGCAGGCCTTTCAAGAGGCGCTCGAAAATTCTGCGTCTCTTCGTGAAACAGTCACTGTCTCGACACATCTGCGCCACTTCTCGCTCTTTGATTTGCTCTCCGGAGACGTTACTTTGTGCCATCTCTTTCGACGGCATGTTCTCCTGTTACAAAGCCCAATTTTGTGCATTCTGAAAATTTTCGCCAGATTTTGGCCAATATATCAGGAGAACATGAAGTGGAAAGAGGTATACTAAATTTCAGCTTCAAAGGCATCGCCTTAAAGTTGCAAATCAGAGGCGCAGGCCTTTCAAGAGGCGTTCGAAAATTCTGCGTGTCTTCGTTAAACAGTCACTGTCTCGAAACATCTGCGCCACTTCTCGCTCTTTGATTTGCTCTCCGGAGACGTTACTTTGTGCCATCTCTTTCGACGGCATGTTCTCCTGTTACAAAGCCCAATTTTGTGCATTCTGAAAATTTTCGCCAGATTTTGGCCAATATATCAGGAGAACATGAAGTGGAAAGAGGTATACTAAATTTCAGCATCAAAGGCATCGCCTTAAAGTTGCAAATCAGAGGCGCAGGCCTTTCAAGAGGCGTTCGAAAATTCTGCGTGTCTTCGTTAAACAGTCACTGTCTCGAAACATCTGCGCCACTTCTCGCTCTTTGATTTGCTCTCCGGAGACATTACTTTGTTCCATCTCTTTCGACGGCATGTTCTCCTGTTACAAAGCCCTGTTTTGTGCATTCTGAAAATGTTCGCCAGATATTGGCCAATATATCAGGAGAACATGAAGTCAAAAGAGGTATACTAAATTTCAGCTTCAAAGGCATCGCCTTAAAGTTGCAAATAAGAGGCGCAGGCCTTTCAAGAGGCTTTCGAAAATTCTGCGTCTCTTCGTGAAACAGTCACTGTCTCGAAACACCTGCGCCACTTCTCGCTCTTTGATTTGCTCTCCGGAGACATTACTTTGTTCAATCTCTTTCGACGGCATGTTCTCCTGTTACAAAGCCCAATGTTGTGCATTCTGAAAATTTTCGCTAGATTTTGGCCAATATATCAGGAGAACATGAAGTGGAAAGAGGTATACTAAATTTCAGCTTCAAAGGCATCGCCTTAAAGTTGCAAATCAGAGGCGCAGGCCTTTCAAGAGGCGTTCGAAAATTCTGCGTGTCTTCGTTAAACAGTCACTGTCTCGACACATCTGCGCCACTTCTCGCTCTTTGATTTGCTCTCCGGAGACGTTACTTTGTGCCATCCCTTTGGACGGCATGTTCTCCTGTTACAAAGCCCAATTCTGTGGATTCTGAAAATTTTCGCCAGATTTTGCCCAATATATCAGGAGAACATGAAGTGGAAAGAGGTATACTAAATTTCAGCTTCAAAGGCATCGCCTTAAAGTTGCAAATCAGAGGCACAGGCCTTTCAAGAGGCGTTCGAAAATTCTGCGTGTCTTCGTTAAACAGTCATTGTCTCGAAACACCTGCGCCACTTCTCGCTCTTTGATTTGCTCTCCGGAGACATTACTTTGTTCCATCTCTTTCGACGGCATGTTCTCCTGTTACAAAGCCCAATTTTGTGCATTCTGAAAATGTTCGCCAGATTTTGGCCAATATATCAGGAGAACATAAAGTCAAAAGAGGTATACTAAATTTCAGCTTCAAAGGCATCGCTTAAAAGTATGAAATCAGAAGCGGAGGCCTTTCAAGAGGCGTTCGAAAATTGTGCGACTCTTCGTTAAACAGTCACTGTCTCGAAACATCTGCGCCACTTCTCGCTCATTGATTTGCCCTCCGGAGACGTTACTTTGTGCCATCTCTTTCGACGGCATGTTTTCCTGTTACAAAGCCCAATTCTGTGGATTCTGAAAATTTTCGCCAGATTTTGGCCAATATATCCGGAGAGCAGGAAGTGGAAAGAGGTATACTAAATTTCAGCTTCAAAGGCATCGCCTTAAAGTTGCAAATCAGAGGCGCAGGCCATTCAAGAGGCGTTCGAAAATTCTGCGTGTCTTCGTTAAACAGTCACTGTCTCGAAACATCTGCGCCACTTCTCGCTCTTTGATTTGCTCTCCGGAGACGTTACATTGTGCCATCTTTTTCGACGGCATGTTCTCCTGTTACAAAGCCCAATTTTGTGTATTCTCGAAATTTTCTCCAGATTTTGGCCAATAAATCAGGAGAACATGAAGTGGAAAGAGGTATACTAAATTTCAGCTTCAAAGGCATTGCCTTAAAGTTGCAAATCAGAGGCGCAGGCCTTTCAAGAGGCGTTCGAAAATTCTGCGTCTCTTCGTTAAACAGTCACTGACTCGAAACATCTGCGCCACTTCTCGCTCTTTGATTTGCTCTCCGGAGACATTACTTTGTTCCATCTCTTTCGACGGCATGTTCTCCTGTTACAAAGCCCTGTTTTGTGCATTCTGAAAATGTTCGCCAGATATTGGCCAATATATCAGGAGAACATGAAGTCAAAAGAGGTATACTAAATTTCAGCTTCAAAGGCATCGCCTTAAAGTTGCAAATAAGAGGCGCAGGCCTTTCAAGAGGCTTTCGAAAATTCTGCGTCTCTTCGTGAAACAGTCACTGTCTCGAAACACCTGCGCCACTTCTCGCTCTTTGATTTGCTCTCCGGAGACATTACTTTGTTCAATCTCTTTCGACGGCATGTTCTCCTGTTACAAAGCCCAATGTTGTGCATTCTGAAAATTTTCGCTAGATTTTGGCCAATATATCAGGAGAACATGAAGTGGAAAGAGGTATACTAAATTTCAGCTTCAAAGGCATCGCCTTAAAGTTGCAAATCAGAGGCGCAGGCCTTTCAAGAGGCGTTCGAAAATTCTGCGTGTCTTCGTTAAACAGTCACTGTCTCGACACATCTGCGCCACTTCTCGCTCTTTGATTTGCTCTCCGGAGACGTTACTTTGTGCCATCCCTTTGGACGGCATGTTCTCCTGTTACAAAGCCCAATTCTGTGGATTCTGAAAATTTTCGCCAGATTTTGGCCAATATATCAGGAGAACATGAAGTGGAAAGAGGTATACTAAATTTCAGCTTCAAAGGCATCGCCTTAAAGTTGCAAATCAGAGGCGCAGGCCTTTCAAGAGGCGCTCGAAAATTCTGCGTCTCTTCGTGAAACAGTCACTGTCTCGACACATCTGCGCCACTTCTCGCTCTTTGATTTGCTCTCCGGAGACATTACTTTGTTCCATCTCTTTCGACGGCATGTTCTCCTGTTACAAAGCCCAATGTTGTGCATTCTGAAAATTGTCGCTAGATTTTGGCCAATATATCAGGAGAACATGAAGTGGAAAGAGGTATACTAAATTTCAGCTTCAAAGGCATCGCCTTAAAGTTGCAAATCAGAGGCGCAGGCCTTTCAAGAGGCGCTCGAAAATTCTGCGTCTCTTCGTGAAACAGTCACTGTCTCGACACATCTGCGCCACTTCTCGCTCTTTGATTTGCTCTCCGGAGACGTTACTTTGTGCCATCTCTTTCGACGGCATGTTCTCCTGTTACAAAGCCCAATTTTGTGCATTCTGAAAATTTTCGCCAGATTTTGGCCAATATATCAGGAGAACATGAAGTGGAAAGAGGTATACTAAATTTCAGCTTCAAAGGCATTGCCTTAAAGTTGCAAATCAGAGGCGCAGGCCTTTCAAGAGGCGTTCGAAAATTCTGCGTCTCTTCGTTAAACAGTCACTGACTCGAAACACCTGCGCCACTTCTCGCTCTTTGATTTGCTCTCCGGAGACATTACTTTGTTCCATCTCTTTCGACGGCATGTTCTCCTGTTACAAAGCCCAATGTTGTGCATTCTGAAAATTGTCGCTAGATTTTGGCCAATATATCAGGAGAACATGAAGTGGAAAGAGGTATACTAAATTTCAGCTTCAAAGGCATCGCCTTAAAGTTGCAAATCAGAGGCGCAGGCCTTTCAAGAGGCGCTCGAAAATTCTGCGTCTCTTCGTGAAACAGTCACTGTCTCGACACATCTGCGCCACTTCTCGCTCTTTGATTTGCTCTCCGGAGACGTTACTTTGTGCCATCTCTTTCGACGGCATGTTCTCCTGTTACAAAGCCCAATTTTGTGCATTCTGAAAATTTTCGCCAGATTTTGGCCAATATATCAGGAGAACATGAAGTGGAAAGAGGTATACTAAATTTCAGCTTCAAAGGCATCGCCTTAAAGTTGCAAATCAGAGGCGCAGGCCTTTCAAGAGGCGTTCGAAAATTCTGCGTGTCTTCGTTAAACAGTCACTGTCTCGAAACATCTGCGCCACTTCTCGCTCTTTGATTTGCTCTCCGGAGACATTACTTTGTTCCATCTCTTTCGACGGCATGTTCTCCTGTTACAAAGCCCAGTTTTGTGCATTCTGAAAATGTTCGCCAGATATTGGCCAATATATCAGGAGAACATGAAGTCAAAAGAGGTATACTAAATTTCAGCTTCAAAGGCATCGCCTTAAAGTTGCAAATAAGAGGCGCAGGCCTTTCAAGAGGCTTTCGAAAATTCTGCGTCTCTTCGTGAAACAGTCACTGTCTCGAAACACCTGCGCCACTTCTCGCTCTTTGATTTGCTCTCCGGAGACATTACTTTGTTCCATCTCTTTCGACGGCATGTTCTCCTGTTACAAAGCCCAATGTTGTGCATTCTGAAAATTTTCGCTAGATTTTGGCCAATATATCAGGAGAACATGAAGTGGAAAGAGGTATACTAAATTTCAGCTTCAAAGGCATCGCCTTAAAGTTGCAAATCAGAGGCGCAGGCCTTTCAAGAGGCGTTCGAAAATTCTGCGTGTCTTCGTTAAACAGTCACTGTCTCGACACATCTGCGCCACTTCTCGCTCTTTGATTTGCTCTCCGGAGACGTTACTTTGTGCCATCCCTTTGGACGGCATGTTCTCCTGTTACAAAGCCCAATTCTGTGGATTCTGAAAATTTTCGCCAGATTTTGGCCAATATATCAGGAGAACATGAAGTGGAAAGAGGTATACTAAATTTCAGCTTCAAAGGCATCGCCTTAAAGTTGCAAATCAGAGGCACAGGCCTTTCAAGAGGCGTTCGAAAATTCTGCGTGTCTTCGTTAAACAGTCATTGTCTCGAAACACCTGCGCCACTTCTCGCTCTTTGATTTGCTCTCCGGAGACATTACTTTGTTCCATCTCTTTCGACGGCATGTTCTCCTGTTACAAAGCCCAATTTTGTGCATTCTGAAAATGTTCGCCAGATTTTGGCCAATATATCAGGAGAACATAAAGTCAAAAGAGGTATACTAAATTTCAGCTTCAAAGGCATCGCTTAAAAGTATCAAATCAGAAGCGGAGGCCTTTCAAGAGGCGTTCGAAAATTGTGCGACTCTTCGTTAAACAGTCACTGTCTCGAAACATCTGCGCCACTTCTCGCTCATTGATTTGCCCTCCGAGACGTTACTTTGTGCCATCTCTTTCGACGGCATGTTTTCCTGTTACAAAGCCCAATTCTGTGGATTCTGAAAATTTTCGCCAGATTTTGGCCAATATATCCGGAGAGCAGGAAGTGGAAAGAGGTATACTAAATTTCAGCTTCAAAGGCATCGCCTTAAAGTTGCAAATCAGAGGCGCAGGCCATTCAAGAGGCGTTCGAAAATTCTGCGTGTCTTCGTTAAACAGTCACTGTCTCGAAACATCTGCGCCACTTCTCGCTCTTTGATTTGCTCTCCGGAGACGTTACTTTGTGCCATCTCTTTCGACGGCATGTTCTCCTGTTACAAAGCCAATTTTGTGCATTCTGAAAATTTTCGCCAGATTTTGGCCAATATATCAGGAGAACATGAAGTGGAAAGAGGTATACTAAATTTCAGCTTCAAAGGCATCGCCTTAAAGTTGCAAATCAGAGGCGCAGGCCTTTCAAGAGGCGTTCGAAAATTCTGCGTGTCTTCGTTAAACAGTCACTGTCTCGAAACATCTGCGCCACTTCTCGCTCTTTGATTTGCTCTCCGGAGACGTTACTTTGTTCCATCTCTTTCGACGGCATGTTCTCCTATTACAAAGCCCAATTTTGTGCATTCTGAAAATATTCACCAGATTTTGGCCAACATATCAGGAGAACATGAAGTGGAAATAGGTGTA